>NC_056738.1:7378392-7388392 GCF_019279795.1 Protopterus annectens | reverse complement strand
CTCCAAACCTTCCAACCTGGGCTGAGCCTCTAATATACTTATTACTAATCCTGTCCATCCTCATCACACCCAGTGCAAATCTTAACATCTTCAACTCTGCCATGTCAAGCTCTGACTCCTGCCTTTTTGTCAATGCCACTGTCTCCAACCCATATAACATAGCTAGTCTCACTACCCTCTTGTAGACCTTCCCTTTCACTCTTATTGGTACTCATCTGTCACAAATCACTCCTGACACTCTTCTCCACCCATTCCATCTTGCCTGCACTCTCTTCTTCACCTCTCTTCCATACTCACCATTACTCTGAACTGTTTATCCCAAGTACTTAAACTCATCCACCTTAGCCTCCTATACTCCCTACATCCTCACCATTCCTCTATCCTTCCTGTCATTCATACACATATATTCTGTCTTAGTCCTGCTGACCTTCATTCCTCTTCTCTCTAGAGCATATCTCCACCTCTCCAGGGTCTCCTCCACCTGTTCCCTACTCTCACTACAGATCACAATGTCATCTGCAAACATCATAGTTCACGGGGCCGCCTGTCTGATCTTGTCTGTCAACCTGTCCATCACCATTGCAAATAAGAAAGGGCTCAGAGATGATCCTTGATGTAATTCCACCTCCATGTTAAAGGCATCCATCACTCCCACCGCAGACCTCACCGCTGTCACACTACCCTCGTACATATCCTGTACCACTCTTACATACTTCTCTGATACTCCTGACTTCCTCATACAATACCACAACTCCCTCTAGGCACCCTGTCATATGCTTTCTCTAAATCCACAAAGACACAATGCAACTCCTTCTGATCTTCTCTGTACTTCTCCATCAACACTCTCAGAGCAACCATTGCATCTGTAGTGCTCTTTCCTGGCATGAAACCCTACTGCTGATCACTAATCATCACATCCCTTCTTAACCTAGCTTTCACTACTCTTTCCCATAACTTCATGCTGTGACTGATCAGTTTAATCCCTCTGTAGTTACTACAGCTCTTGCACATCACCCTATTCTTAAAAATCAGTACCAAAACACTTTTTTCCATTCCTCAGGCATCCTCTTACTTTTCAAGATTTCATTAAACAATCTGGTTAAAAACTCCACTGCCATTTCACATAAACACCTCTATGCTTCCACAGGTATGTCATCTGGACCAACATCCTTTCCGTTCTTCATCCTCTTCATAGCTATCCTTACTTCCTCCTTGCTAATCCACTGCACTTCATGATTCACTATCTGCACATCATCCAACCTTCTCTCCCTCTCATTCTCTACATTCATCAGCCCCTCAAAGTACTCTTTCCATCAGCTCAACACACTCTCCTCGCTTGTGAGTATGTTTCCCTCAAGAACTGATAATGTGAGCCAGAAACAGAAAATCTTAAGAAATGTCTGAAATGTTTGCCACTGGGAAAATTATGGTAGTCATCTTTTAAGTCTAACTTTACCATGAAGGCTAGTAAAGGGACTTGAGACAAAAGAGAAGGAAGAGAAAACATTCTGAACTTTGGGACCTTGACAAAAAAGATTTACAAAGGAGAGGCCTAGGACAGGCCTCCAACATCCTTTACTCATTCATACCAAAAATAAATCCTTGAGTAAAACCTTTTCCTGATCTGGCACATAGACAATAGTTCTATTACTCCCTGAAATAACATTTGATGCTGAACTGGAGGAAACAGGGGAGACTGGATTACTGGACAAGGATGAATCCACTGAAAAGGAGGGAGGTGTTCCCATTGCCAACTGAACCTTGCTGACTCACTTTTAGAACCCATTTATCTGAAACAATCCTTTGCCACAAAGAAAGATGAAGACTCCCAGGTTCATACTAGGCTAGCTTCCCATGCAGGCCATTTTAAGCCTAACTAATTAACCCTTTGTGTGCACAAAATAACCTATCCCATTTTGTTAGAGATTGGCCCTACCCATCCCATGGTTGATAATTATATATTACTTCTAGTTAAAATATTGGGTATCATACCATAGATAATTTGAAGAGAACCACATATGCTTTCTCTCAGAGAGAAACAGGGAGAAACTACTAAGTTGTGTGTGTGTGTGTGTGTGTGGGGGGGGTAGAACAGACAGTCATTTGACTTAGTGACCTGTCATTAGTTTTTCATTCTTTTTGGATCCTCCATGCCACTGCTTTTTAAAATCCTATTTGATGACTCTTTGCTCCTTGAATTGCTTTTGAAAGAAGCTGAGGTAGAAGGAAATTTTTATTTGCCTTAAAAAAGGATGGTTGAAAGATATGAGTAATCCCTTCAACTAACTTTCCCCTCTCATCTCACTTCTTGAGCACCTTAGCTGCAGAAGTACCACAACAGACTTCTTTGTCTAAGGGAGAATTTAAAACTTTAACATCTTCAGGAAGATTTTGAAGCCAAACAAGTTTTCTAATGACTGACCCAGAAGCAGCAGCTCTGAAGATAGCATCAACAGAATCATAAGAATGCCTTAAAATGTCTAATTATAGGAGAAACAGAGACTAAAGAGGTGTTCAAAGACTTTTTCACTTCAGATGAAAGAATGTTACTCAAAAGACAGAAGTAACAACTTTTATGTATGAGATAATAGTTTAAAATTCTGACTGTTAAGTTTGCAGATGGATACACTTTCTTCCCAAATTAAAAAAAAAAAAACTTTCCCATCTCTGTCAGATAAAGTGGGAATAGTGAAACAATTTCTTTGGCAAAAGCAGTTTTAGATTAGGAAATCATTGCAGTGTCTGTTTTAAGATTAGAAAACAAATATGTATGAGTGTGAGGCACCCTGTATAATCTGTCAGACTTCCTAGGGACAATACATTCACTGTCAGGCAAAGTACACGCAGTGAGAAAAGCATTCTCTAAAGCATGCATAACAGAGGGAACAGCTGTGTACTTAGGTATATCCATATATAACAATACATAATAAATTTGCTAGGAAATAAGATTTTCTTTATGTTACCAATGAAAGCATTTTTGCATCTTTGATATGGTCTCAAGCAAACAATAATGCCCAACAGGGTGTGTGTTAATGTGTAATTAATGCTCACCCCAGGGTGTTATGAGGCCTGACACCGCAGGCGGATGCCCTCGAAATGCATGGAAGGGAGCTGACTACACATTCACACACACCCTGGAGGGCATTATTGCATTTAGAGAATGGGCTCTCTGTAAAATTTGTAGCATTGTCGCCTCACAGTTAGACGTTGCCCGTTCGATTCTCAGTAGGAGCGTCTTCTGTGTGGCGACATGCGTGAATGGGCGTTCCTTCATTGAAGGTTGTGCATTAGGCCCGGCAAGCCAGCACATAAAAATCTTCTGCCAATCATTAGTGGACCGGAGTTCCGCTGTGGCAACCCCTAACCGGGAAAAGCCGAAAGACACAACAAAAACAACTTACTTTTTTTTTCAATAATTTTTATTTTCATTTTACATTTATATGAGTCACAAACAATACCATCTAAACAACATGACCATAGATATATGTTATACATTAAGATTCATACTATAGAATGTAGGTCATATAACAAAGTTATTTACACTATATGCACAGATGCTTTCACAGTTATATTCCTTAATATACATACAGTACATACATTCAAAATATTCGCTCCATGGTTTAACTGATTTATCATGTGTGCATTTCTAGATCCTAATGAGGTGTGTTCCTAAGTGTCTACGTGGTGATGTATGCTAATATAATGTTAAAGGTTTGTTCCCAGATTTCCCTGAGTTTTATGTTTTTGTCTATTTTATCCATTACTATTTTATGAGCCAAGAGATGTTTTATGGCTATTTGCTTAAAACCCTCCCAAGAAATACTTATTGGAGCTAGCCATTTCAGCGCTATATATAGTTTCATTAGAAGAAACATTATTAAGAGTATGTTTGCTTGTTTCTTTGGGATGTTAGGTGGGAGAATATGTAGTATAATAAATTCCCATGTTAATGCAGATGCTTGATAGCTCATTTTTTGTAATTGTATTTTAAGAGAGTTCCAGAGCTTATAAACACATTTGCAGCTCCAAAATAAGTGAAGTAGGTCAGCTACTTGATCCTTGCAGTGTGGGCAGCATGGTGATCTTGATGCATTGAATTTATGAAGGATTGCAGGTGTGAAATATGCATTGTTATTGATCATGAGCTGAGTGTAAGCTAACTTTTTAAGGGATATGATCTTTAGTGCTAGGTTGATTACTTGGTTTATTTGCTGGTCTTCTATAGATGGATTTAGTTTTCTCCAATAGTTAGAGAAAAGAAGGTCCTTCTGGAATTTAATTTTGTTTATCATTTAGTATGAATTAGTGATGGTTTTCCTTGTTGAGAGTATAGTTTTCCACAGCAAATTGCAGGTTTCTATGTCACTGTTGGTTATATTAGTGTTTTGAAGGTAACTGGAACACAATTCCTTAATTTGCCTTAGGATTATTGTGTGTGATTTGGGAAGATTTCGGTTTGTCCTCATTTCTTGTATCAAACAGTTGAAGTATGGGTATATATCTTGAATTGTTTTATCTTTTAATCAGGGATAAGGATCCAAGTTCAGCATCTTGTTGTTTATTTTTAGATTTGGGTTTTTATGGAGGGGTTGTAGTATTTTCATAGCTTGTCCAAAGTTCAGAGATTGAAAGAGTTTTTGTGTTACGTTAATATAGTGTTTTAAGGGATCTATGATGTTGTACGTTTGTATTTCTTTTTGGTTTAAGAATTGTAGTCCTTTGGGACTGATACCAAGCACTTTAATATATCTATAGTAGATTGTTACCCAAGTAGTAGACCAGTTTTTTGTTGTCGGGTTGAGTTCAGCTATTCTCAGTATTCTATTAGTGTTAATAATCAAGTAGTAGGTTTTAAAATCTGGTAAACTCAGTCCTCCTTTGTTCTTGGGAAGTGTTAATTTTGGATAGGAGATCCTTGTTTTTTTTTTTGGTTCCCATATGAACTTTGCTAGAAAGGTGTGTATCTGTTTGAAAAATGTATTATGTATAATTATCTGTGATGTCATGAATATATATATATATATATATATATATATATATATATATATATATATATATATATATATATATATATATATATATATATATATATATATATATATATATATATTAATATATTAATCTAGGTAAAATATTCATTTTAATTATTGAGATTTTGGCCAGGAATGGTAATTTTAGATTGTTCCATCCTTTGCAGTCTTTCATTATGGTTTGTCATTTGAGGGTTATATTACCTTGTTGTACTTACTTTTATATATATATATATATATATATATATATATATATATATATATATATATATATATATATATATATATATATATATATATTTTTTTTAGTATATTTTTGATGTAAAATAGTTACTCTGCCTAATGTTTCAAACTTGCTGTAGTATATGTTAATGGTGTTGGAGAAAGCACTTTACAGCCAAAATATAACATTTAAAAATAACCAGGTTATTTGCTTTATTTTTTGGTCTCTTACTCCTAAATAGTTTGGTGTGCAGTCACTGGAGATTGAAATTACTAAATAATGACATAGAATTGAGCGGCAGACTTTTTTTTCCTTCAGAAAATTCATGCTAACTTAAATCCTTTACTTTAGCAGCTTTGGAATTTTATAAGAACAATAATTTTCTGTTTTCCCCCTTTATTTAAGGCTTTATCAAGAGTTCTTCAGCTGAAATGTGTACAGGTTTATAAACCTCTTTACTGCTGTTCCTGCCAGTAGTCAGCTCACGTACTCACACACACACACACACACACACACACACACACACACACACACACACACACACACACACACACACACACACACACACACGCACACACATAGATCTCTGCTTCAGAAAAAATGCATGCTAATGAAAACCCCGTTATTTTAGCAACTTTCTAAATTTATAAGAGCAATATTTAAAAATCCATCCCTATTTTCAGCCCTTTGTTTTTGCATTATTTGTGGCTCTGTCCAGATTTTTCGTGCCGAGAGGTACGGTGGAGTGGTATGCAAAGATGATGTTGCCAGAAATCGCTGGATCACTCCCGCTCTTCACTTTTTCTCTCTCTCTTTTTCATGCAGGCATTCACTCACACATGTAGACAGCAACATAAACACACACATACACACGATCATCTCTCTCCCTGTCTTACTTTCATACACTAATACACTCATTCTCTTTTTCTCTCACACATATACACACACACATACATGCGCTTTTTATTTTGCACTCAAAAACAGCAGAAGCGCTGCTTAGCCAGTGTAAAATATTAGGTTAACCAATCTCTCTCTCTCACACACTCATACACACATACACTTTCACACACATACACACACTTTTTTTATTTTACTTTTATTTTATTTTACACTTGCTAAACAGCAAAGTGCTGTTTAGCAGGCGTAAAATAATGGCAGTCCTTCAGTTTTCTCTGTCTGAACTCCACGACATCTCGATATGCTGCAGTGTCGTGGCAGACTCGTTTTTCGGCAGACATTACTTTTACATTAATACCCTGCTGGAGAACTTTCATTCTCCAGTCAGGGTACTGATGTACAGTTTGACCATTTTCTAAAAAAAAATGTAAGTCATCAAGATGGAAATCTGAAGCAACAGTTTCCTCAGAGTCATAATTTTCAGGTTGAGATGAAATTCCTGAAGCACAGCCATCCAATCCCTGCTCTTATGACTGAAGATCAATATCAGAAAGAAAGGGAAGTTTGTTCTTTTCCTGCCTAAAGAGGTAGTAAGTAAAGAAATGGCAGAAATTAGTTCTTTAGCAAATCCCAGCAATTCTTCCCTGGCTATAGAGGTAGAGACAGGAGAAACCAAGCTTTTCTTCTTATGTTCACTTTTCATTGAAAACTGCTTGGAAAAATATTGATCCATAGAAGGCATAACATCGCTGGCTTTGGGTCCCTACCCTAGATAAGTGGAAGACCTTCTCCAGCCCTTTGCCCCTGAGACTGATATGAATGCCTCTCCCTTGCCTGCACAGAGCATCCCTGCAGCTGCAGAGGAAGTATCTATCCACTGGTCCTTAGTGGTTGTAGGTGCAACACCAGAGGGACTGGGGGTAATAGGATGAGCAGTCTCAGGAACCAAGAGTGGCCATAGCAGAGTCGCTCAACAGTGGCTGGGGCACAACAGGAGGCAGCCTGATACCAAAAGATACCTTGAAAACTTTAGTTGTCTTGTGTACAGGGAAAGAACAGTGGAAACAGGTAGCTGTTCTATAGCTTAAGCCACAAATGAAGTTCTGAAGATGGATAGAGGAGCCTGAATGAGTCGGTAAAAATGTTAGGTACAGGACAAGTGATTTTGGGGTAAGTAAACTACTGACAGTCCCTCCAAAGCACAACATGCTGTCTTTAGCACACAAACCTACAAAACCAGTAGGAGAATAATGTAAACAACAAAATATTTTATAATGAATGTTCACAGAAGCATTCATACACACAGCTCTCCCTTCGAACATAAATGACAGCCCAAAAACATTTAGTTTTCTAACAAAACACAATAATCTAGTAAAAAAAAGTTTCTTTCAGAAAAATAAATGTAATATAAAGTTTTCCACAACAGGGAATGATCTCTATCTGACCTTCATTCCCTCAGGATCTGCCAAAGGCGTGCACATCAGCAACAAGAAAGCTCTGAACTTTTGGGACTCTTTCTTTTTGCATGGAGCTCCTCTTGGAAAAGGATGTGGAGGGGAACCTTTAGCTTTGGAAGCTGGCCAACTGCAGTGTGGTAGGTCCCAGACAATTTAGGCTACTGCAACAGTAATATGATGATGAACATTTACCTAGTTCTATTTAAAATCATCTTCACATTCTTTGTACGAATGCTGTTTTTGTGAATGGAATGATATGAACCAATCAGCACACAGCTGGATTTCAGAGCTGCACCAGTCAGAGTTGTAAATGAAGAACCTTAGTAATACTCAGGACCTGTGAGTAAGTCTTCCTTGCATCAAGCACCATTGTTAAATGACAGCTGATGAGCTTTATACTGTAGTTTTAGATTTGAGTCCAGCAGTTTTAGTTCCTGCAGCTCTGTACTAGTTCTTTAACTATTGGCCCTCATGCACTCCCGAAAGGAGGTAGTGGTGAAAGGAGGTACTTCAACCTAGTGATGTTTACTAAGTGGATAAATAAATGCACGATAGACCAATCAGCATCACAGATTCATGATGTGAGTCATTCACAAAAACATTAGTGAGCCTGGCTTGAACTCCTGTTCAAGTGTGCATAAGATGCCATTAAATGATATCAGGAAGCCTTGATGGTTCTTGTGATGCTGCCAGCCCAGCTAGCTGGAATTTTGTAAATAATGTTATGTCATTTGTGAATATTGCTATGATTTATACAGAACTGTATGTTATGTGCTGAGCTTCAAGAATGTAACCACAGTGTACCCTACTGGAAAAGAACAGAAATGTATATAAACTATATACCTGTGTAAATGTATGTCTTAATAGTAGAAGCTGGAACATACAGAGTTAACTGGAAAATAAATGTAAATAAATTAAATAAAACTTGCACAACTTCAAGAAAATAAGTTGGAATCAAAATGTTTTATGATTGTGTCATCTGTCAGTTTCAGTGCAGCAAGCAGACACAATGTCTAGACCTAGAAGTTTTTCTATTGTCTTGAAATTAATTTTAATTACTAGGTTTAAAATGTAAAGTGTTTTATTGCTTCCTAGCAGCTGCACATCTGAGAGATATGTAGTTCTCACACATAGATGATAAAATTCTGTTGGTATCTGTTAGCCTGGGAACTGAAGGCAGGTGACAAAGAGTGACGTCATCCAAGTTGACCCAGCAGTAATGTTTGATAGTAATTTAAGAACTGTCTCAGAGAAAGACTGTGCATTTTGTATCTTGTCTTGGACATATAAACATCCATTCATCATCATCTGCATTTGCCTTGCTAATAGTAAGTAACTAGGGTACAGTGATATATCTTAGATATAGATAGAAATATAGTAAATATTAGTTTAGATGTTTTCTGTATTTATTTGTGACTGTCCTGCAAATGCTGTTTTAAAATATTTCCTGTGATTCTAAACTCTGTAGTTACTGTGTTGTTTGAGTATTGTCTTGTTCTTTTATTATTTATTATTAAATATATTTAAACATATCTTTATATCTGATATTTGTAAGACATATTTAAACTCTTAGAGTGCTTCCATATGTATTTTGTGACACCGTACAAGCCACTGCAATAGCCTTGTTCTTCGTCACACTTACCATTTGGATAATAGTAACATTACACAGTAGGATTGGCCACCCTTTGTAAGGGCCTTTAAGTAGCTGATAAGTAGGAGTTGGTGACAGTGATAACTACCTTATAGTATGGGCAGAAGGGGGCATAACTAGTAAACCTGTGCTAGGCTTCCCCAGGTGTGTGCGTGTTTGTATATAAATCAAATCTCAAAGTATGTGTGCATGTCAGCTACTTGGGCATGGACACAAAGCACTGATTGGACAGAGAGGGTGCTGGATGTCTTGGCTTGACCCCCGCAGCTGAGATCTTAACCCACTTGCTGTGCCAGTGGGGAGTCTTATTGGGGATCTGGAGAAAGAGGGAGAAATCAGCCCAAGACTGACATGTGATCTCTGCGTGCTCTTAAGGGAAATTGTACTTTACCGTGTGTGTACTTGTCATCCTCCCAATGTATACGTCCCTCACTGATGCTAGTGGTGAGAATTGAGGCTCCTTGATTACTGGGCCAGTGCAGGGGCATCACAGTTCTATCTAAACGTTTGTGGATACTGTAACTGATAAAAGTACTCTTGGCTTAGGTTAACAGTTGAATTGAGGGTCGGGGCAGGAAGGCTATTTTTTAATTATCAAATACATCTGTCTATTTTAATGAAAATGGAGAATGCAACATTACTATTTTTTTTCAAATATTGCAGTTCTTCTGAAGTAGCCTTTTTACTTTTGCATTTTTATAATTCCATAAATACATTATATATATTTTTTAGCTTCATTCTG
>NC_056738.1:7368392-7373392 GCF_019279795.1 Protopterus annectens | reverse complement strand
TTCCCATCTTTCCTGCCTGTGCCATCAACCACCTCTGCTGTTAATCAAACTCAGGTTGCCTTGGTTGTAATAATTTCTTTACCTTTCCCTGTGCTACTAATGAATGAAAAAATATTTTATCTACTGGTGTAACTGAATGATATCTATAAGAGATGTATGTTTAACACTTCTGAATTTTGTCATTAAAAAGTGAAATATCCATAATTTCCTGAAACTTTATCTATCTATATATATATCCTTTGTTGACAGAGTTAGCTCCACTAATCTACTGGCTTTTTTCCAGTGGAGACCAAAAGTGGTATTTATACTGCACATAAAGAGTATATAAACTGAGTATAAGTAATAAAAATCACCCAAGACTGGTATTCCCCTAAACATCAGATCTACCTGCACATTTCTCCTACAAAGAACCACATTTAGATTTCCAACTCAAACTGCTACTTTCTCTTTCCTGAAATATCATCTGGTCCCATTGTATCAGTGCTAACTCAGAGTCCCTGCCCCAAGGGAATACATGTACTTTTTTATATTCTTGAAGTGGCCATCCTACAACTCCTTTGACATGACATATCTTTCAAACTGATCTACCTCTATTTGTATACTACAAAAGCATTTCCTTGCACATCAGTGTTGCCATTTTCACCTTCTTCTACTTGGACAGAGAGAGAGAAAAATCCATAAATATGCCTAATTTTCATTAATTTCTGATATTCATGTATTTTCAGACAAATCCCCTGAAACATATTAGGTTGAGCTTGTACTTTTTTAACAATGTGAATACTCTAGATCACTTCATGTGACAGTTTAGCCTGGTTATATTCCAAGATATTATGTTGTGTTCCCTTGCTATCTGTATCTCAGCTTAATATATCTCCAATCTTTCAGCCTTCTACACACCTTGTACTGCTGTATCAGCCTTTCTTTGTTTTTCATTTTTTTCTTTCTATAAATTATTTTAATGACTTATTCCTATTCTAATAACTAAAATAAAACAAATCATCAAGGAATGACAGAGGCAGTCTGTAAAATGACTCAGGGCTCCAGCACCATTAAGACCCACTAACTTGACACTACCACGTCCCATATCTGGCAAATTAAGAGATAATATTGTCATATCATGGGCATTATTGTCTATGGGCAGCCACGGTGGTGCAGCAGTTAGCACGATTCTCGGCTGGGGTGCCTTCTGTGCGGAGTCTGCATGTCCTCCCTGTGGTCACGTGGGTTTCCTCCGGGTGCTCCGGTTTCCTCTCACATCCCAAAGACATGCTGCAGGTGGATTGGACACTCTAATTTGGCCCTAGGTATAAGTGTATGTGTGCATGTGCCTTCCATGGAAGGTTGGGTGTCGGGCTAGCAACTCAACACTGTAAAACTCTACTGCCAATCATGAGCGGGCAGGTGATCTGTTGTGGCGACCCCTATACGGGAAAAGCCAGAAGAAGAATGGGTATTATTGTCTATGCTTGTAAAGGCTCTTGTGCTATTAGTCTAGTAATCACCTATGAACCTATGAGCCTATACTAACATCATTTTACAACAACTATATACATTATGGATCCCGTACATACCTCAAACCTTCCATTAGACAGAGCAGCCAATCATAAAACTCAGGTACTGTCAGCCACGTAGAACAGTGACTTTGAATTCTACTCCTTATTCAGATGATGTCAACCAAAAAAACATTTTTTTTTTCTGATTCCCACTTCTGGAGCTAATGTCCATTCCATACCAACTAATTTTCCTTTTTATCACATCGGGAAAAGCCGAAAGAAGAAGAAGAAGAAGATTAAAATATTTTTACTTACTACTGTTTAGTACTGTGGTGGTTTGAAGACCCAGAAACATTAGTAAAATTAGTACAGGCTATGTACAAGGACCCAATGACTCAAGTATGAACAGTGTTCAGCCTCACAGAGGGTTCCCAGTGGGACTGGGTATACACCAAGGTTCGGCTCTAAGCCCACTGCTGTTCATATTGGTGATGGACTACATTAGCAAACAGGTTGGCGGGGACAGATCAAAAAAGCTGCTGTATGCAGATGATGTACAGGCAGACTCTGAGCTAGAACTTCAGCAAAGGATAGGAGAATGGAATGCAAAACTGAAGGCACATGGGATGAAACTAAGCATAGATAAGACAGTGCTAATGGCAGCAAACTGGGGAAATCAGAAGACGCTGAGAACAGAGATAGAAGGGAAGATACTGGAACAGGTAAATAGCTTCATGTATCTGGGAGGGGTGGATGAGAAGAAGGGAAGTCTGAATGAAGACGTCAAAGCTAGAATCAAAGGGGCTGCAGCCAACTGGTATAGAGTGTCAGGTGTAGTCTATAACAGAAGAATGCCAAAGAAGCTGAAAAGTAAGGTATACAAGACAGTGGTGAGACCAGTACTACTGTATGGTACAGACACCTGGGCAGTAAAGGCAGAACAGCTGAAGAAGCTAGAGGTGATGGAAATGAAGTGTCTGAGAAGGGTGGTAGGATGCACACTGTGGGGCAGACAAAGAAATGAAGACATAGCAGAAGCCAAAGTAGCTCCAATTGCAGAAAAGATAAAAGAGAACAGATTATGGTGTTTTGGACACGTGCAGAAAAGCAGAAGACAATCTGGTGAGGAAGATTTGAGACAGACAGGAAGAAGGTAAGAAGAAGCGAGGACAGCAAAGAGGTGGATGGATTGTGTGAAAGAAGATTTGTGACAGTCAGGCTTGAGTGTTGAGGAAGGCAGGAGTGTGGTACTGAATCAAGAGAGTTGGCGACAGTTAACATGATACCCCAACCCCATGTAGAATATGGGAAAAAGGGGGCTGATGATGATGATGATGATGATGATGATTAAAATATTCTTGCTTCCTCACCTATCTTCCCTCCTGTATAACTTTAATTTCTCAGACAATGTTAGTTTAAACAATGACACCCTTAATATTCTCTGTTTTAAATTCACATGAACATTAACTGACAAAGAATAACATAGTTTTATTTTGTAACTCTAATTTCAAATCCATACTATTATTTTTAATATTCATCTTATGGTTTAATAATAACAGCTTTAAATGCCTAAAATAGCATTCTGATTTTGCTTCAGTTAAAAAAAACAAAACAGTACACAATAAACTACGAATTAAATATTGCAGTCCTTTAAGGATAGTCAATATTAGGTGGACTGAGTCACCTCTCTAACTGCTGAGTTTATTTTTTTAAACAGCATACTGAGTCAGTACAGGCTTTAAGAACTTACAGTGTCACATTACCTCTCGCTCAAACTATTCTGGAGCTGTGACATCACAGGGATTTGCATGTGTGTTAAGCGTAAACCCTGTGCTATTTTTAACCTCATTCAGTTACAGAGCATGGGCAGACGCGTCTGATTTCTTGAGCTTAATTTACTTCCCGATTTAAAATGCCATAGTTTATTTAATGCTAAATTGTTAAGAAAGTTACAAGCCTACATGTTTCATCTCTTTAAACTTAAAATATGTTAGAGCTCACCAGTGTATGCCTACAGCCTTTCTTTTCTTTTTACATCTCAAAATCCTTATTTCTTATTGAAGTCATTTTGTTACCTTTCTGCAGAGTCTTGCATTTGCTCTGCTGATCTTTTTTTCCTGAAATTTCTTTTTAAACATTAGGAATGTCTCTGGAACCTTCCTTCATATCATTTATCTTATCTGATCATCTCTGTTCTTGTCTTCTTTTTGTTTTCACATGTGGTTCTGCTGTGCTCAGATTCTGATGATTTTAGCCTTGTCACTGCTTTTCCTGGAGAAAGAAATGTCATTGCAATAGCAGGCAGCAAGGTCTTCAGTTGAACTTGGTATACTTACTTGGTATAATAACTTAAAACCTCCCCTTGTCCACTTACAACATCTACTCTTGAGCTGAAATGTATGTCTTTTGTAATGTTTTTCAGCTGCAAAATCTAAGTCACATGGAATTTAATTTCCACCAAGCATAATCACTTTATCTGGTCCCAATAGCCGTGGAAGAATCCTTTCCCTTGACGGTTTCAGTTTAAAGCCTCACTAATTCATGTCTGGGTATACTAGCAAAAAATATGTTGAGATGAGAATACCTTATGAGTTCTTTCTACGATGAAATCTGTCCATGTATGCAGACCAAATGTAACTTAACAAAAGGCTATCAATCTTTTGAGCACCTAATAAATATTATGTAGTCTACAGACTAAATGCAATCCTGATTACTGCTATTAAAATGTTTTTAAGTGTTTTAAAGAGTGATTCTTGTATTAATAACTGTACAACTCAGATTATATATTCTCAGTCATTGCCAGAAGTCTCAATCAGTCAAGCATTTTGAGTAAAAAGAATTCCTGACAGATATTTGAGCCATGCATGACGATATGACAACTGCTGCATGTAATGTTATATACAGTGCCTCAAGTAAGGGATCTTTCTCACTCTGCTGGATACATGTAGGGCTATGGAATCATCGTCAGTTATGTTGCAATCTTGCTGACACTCAAAATATAAATCTTTTAGAAAAAAATGAACACTCTAGTGACTTTATGGACAGTGTTGTATGCAATAATCACTAAAACACTGATGACAACTACACAGTAAATTTCAGAAGAAAAATATAACATATTGCTTGTAGACTATAATTACTTTACCTGTGTACAGTCTCCTACCTTCAATTTGTGCTGAGTGCAATCATTTTTCCTATCTGTGCAGACTTTTGGATTTATATATGTATTGTAGTGACTTGATGTCACATAATTTTATCAATTCTAGGTTAATGAAGTAAGCTTGTTTTCAAAGTTATTCTATAACAATGTTTTGCAGGGGAGTGACCTGTGGCACTATGTGGGATTTTTCACAGTCTCTTAGAGAAAGCTGTATGCATAGTTTCCAGGGTATGCTCTTATTATTTACAGTTATTATGCTTCCCAAAGTGTGGACACAAGTCTCTCAGCAAATCCATCTGTGCAAGACTGGAAAAGTGCTACTTCCCAGGCTTAAAATGCATGCATTTGGT
>NC_056738.1:7200892-7365892 GCF_019279795.1 Protopterus annectens | reverse complement strand
AGAGGGGAGCTTTGAGCATCCTATTTGTCCCTGGAGGAGTGGTTTCAGCCCAGAAATTAGTAGTTTATTGGCCATTTCAGGCTAATTTCTATCTCTTTCATTTAATTTTCCTGCTATAAAAAATGCATTTGCCTAGTTTTGCGTGTCGGGCAGTGCTGGTTAGCTAGGGTATAACTATTCCCAGCTCCACAAAATCTCCTCTTCAATTTTTCCCTTGGAACTAGACAAACTTTCAACTTAAGCACTCAAGCCATTCATTTCTCAGCCCGGCACTTGCTTAAAACTCATAGCAAGCACTTATAAACCCTAGCACTAGACCCCCCCTATACTGTACAGAAGGACAAGGCTCTCTATTTGACCTTAAAAGCCATTCAGTAAAACAGTTCACTGTACCTACCAGGCATGTCCAAAGGGCAGTTTCAGGTGTACTCTCCAATCCAACTGGTGAATCTGGGCATTTTGAGGCAATGTTACAACTGCCTCACATACACAGACAACCCTCTCCTCCTACCACCAAACACTAATACATGTGAGATATGCAATTATACAGCCAAACTGGAGGCTAAGCTCTCTCAACCCAAGACTGGATCAGACATTCAAGAGGAGAAGGGAAATACTTGCATCACACCACTAGTCTCACACAGGGGATTTGAAAACCTATCTATGTTTTGACCATACATAAGTTTGAAATGGCAGTATAGGACAGACAGGGATGAAAAGGGGAAGCAAGGAGAGGATACAGCTAAAATTGTGCAATTACAGAATGAGCAGGATGGAGGTGGAAGTGGAACCCACATCTCTGAAATTCCTAACTCAAAAGTGACAGAAGAATCCAGAAATAAATTAGGTTACAAAATGCCAAATTCTCCACCTGGTTTATTCATTGATGGCAGGAATGTTAACTTTCAGGGGAACTCAACACATGATAGCAAGAAAAGATAAACTTGCATGAATGGAAGTGAACCTCTGTCTTTGGCACTGATATTCTGTATACTAGTGCATTAGCAAGTCATGTCACAGAAGCACTCATAGAAAAAGTGAAAAATAATTTTTCAGGAGAACAAAACACATGATAGCAAGACAACCAAATTAAATAAAAATGGGTTTGAAACTTGCCTTTCGCAAGAGGCTCTAAAAAGTACTATATATCAAATGAAGCTGCAGAAAAATCTTACACTGAAGGGCATCTGCAAAGACACATTTCAGGGAAATGCTAGAAAACTTGTTGTTGTACCACACAAAAGAGGACTCCGTAGCAACTTTTAGAAAGCTTTAATCCAACAAGATGTAGTTACATCCAATAACACAAGAAACACACTTCTGTTATCTTCTCTAGCGCCTCGGCAAGTAGCCTTTACAGAGTAAATTATTCATGTTATCATTATTAAAATGCTAGAACACTGTTGAAAACTGAAAATTCATAATTGGGAAGCAGCATACCAACCATCAGGGGATTAAAGTTATTCTGCCAGTGCATTGACAGCTTGCACATCATTGTATAGTAGACCTAGCCACGGAAGCTGCTAGATACACCCAAAATGATATCTTCCATCATATTTTAATCACGTTGCTAGTACATGACATGGATTGTTTAGTACACTGTTGCAAGATAGGCCTCCATGGATTTGAACTCCTGACTACCTAACTGCTACTCTGTAAACCAGTATATTACCATTTGAAGCCACAGTTCAAAGTTCAAAGGTTCAGCATTCAAAGTATTTTTCTCAGTTTTAGCCATGAAAAATGTGTCATTTCTCTCTCTGTGCACAGCTGGAAAGTGAAGTTGTTCTTTGTCAACTGTACACTGCAGATAGTTGATTTTTCTTGTATTATATGCCCTTTATTGGCATGCATGTAGTGTAATAATGCATTTTTCATAAGAGTAAAGTTTATAGAAGAGAGAGAGAGAGAGAGAGAGAGATGAAAAATGACAAGCAAACAGAATGACAAAAAGTTGAGGAGATAAGGATTAAGCAGGATAGAGCTGAGTGGTGTAGACAGATATGGCTACAAAACCATGGATTTTATATTAGTATGACGTTTGATTCTCAGTTAGAGCGTCTTCTGTGTGGCGACATGCATGAATGGGCGTTCCTTCATTGAAGGTTGTTCGTTAGGCCCGGCAAGCCAGCACATAAAAATCTACTGCCAATCATGAGAGGACTGGAGTTCCGCTGTGGCGACCCCTAACCGGGAAAAGCCGAAAGACACAACAACAACATGCCATTGCACTGGCAAGGATAGCAACTGAAGCTGTCAACTATATGAGTTCATTAAGAAGACACATACCTGGGATATGCAGCACATTTGCAGAGTGGATCCCAAACAGTGTAAAACAGTAATTTACTTACCGGTATTCTGGTTTAGTGTTTGTTGTGAGAGTTAAGGAATATTCACACAGAGGGTAGCAATCAAGGTGAACTAAGGAGGAGTGAGCTGGATGGTTGCCAATTAGGAGCATATCTCACAACTTCTAAACTCCAAAATGCTAGACAATTCCATACTTATGTTTAGAAGGTGCCAAACTCCATGACAGAATGAACACATTGATAATAAGACTATTTCAATTCAGGAGAAAGGAACACATGATTAGCAAAACAAGACGATTATACCTGCTTGGCTTTGAAACTGTGGGTCACTCACATTCTCCACAACAGGGCATTTGGCAGGTAATCTACAAAAAAGTCACACTTTAGGAAGGTGTCAGTAAAATGCATACAGTAACAGAACATAGGACAGCAGCACAACAGAGATATATCCGCATGTAGTTGAACTCATGTTAGCATAACTCGTATCCCCAGAACCCAAGCATTACTGGGGTATGTCACTGAAGCACTCAGAGAAATGCCACTAACAAAGCAATAGAAAAGTAACTGTTTCATAATAATAGCATATAGCTGTATGATGAAAATGTAACATTTTAAAACATCATATCCAATAAGGATTACAACCCTGCACAATGTGCACTGAGAACAGAATCTTCACATCATGATTACATTGAGCCACTGCGGCCTTCACATGGAAGTTATTTACTTTACCACATTTCAATATACTTTGGGTGATGTGCATGCACACTCCACTCATTTGTGTCACCAATGGCAAGATTTTAGCGCATTCAAATGATTTTCTTCATTTTTCTCATAGGACAGGAACTATCATTTCCCAATGTGGTTATAGATAACCAGCTCTATGCCAACTGTTGCACAATGTATGACCACAGAAAAATGATTTAAATATTTAAGCTCTTCTTGAGTATGTGTATGGTGTATTTATCTATTTTTTGACCAAATTAAAGGTTAGACATGGGAATATATGACAGAGATAAAAAGGGGAAGCAAGCGGAGGGTAGAATATAAGGTGAATAAGTAAGGAATGAGCAGGATGGACATAGGATAAATGCATACCTCTCAACTTCTTAGCTCAATAATAGTAGTGAAGTACAAAGAATTCATTATTAATATTATTATTATTGTAGGTTCATAGGCTCATAGAGGGTTACTAGGCTAATGGCCCTAGAGCCCTTACAAGCTCAGCCTTATTTATCCCAAGTTGCCCCAGTTGTCAGTGGTTAGGTGAGTAAATTTTGCAGAGGTAAGGGTCTATGGTAGTTAATACCAGCTTCCTCTGTCCAGGAGGGACATAGGACCCATCCCAAGAGTGAATTTGCGCTCACTCATCCAGTGATCAAGGTTGCCTTTGAAGAGGGTCAGGGAGGTGCTCTGCTTCATGTGAATTGGAAGCTAGTTCTAGAGAAGTGGCAGTCTCTGGGAGATGTAACTATCTCTCCATCATGATCTCTTCATGTCAGAGGCTTGGTTAAGATTTCTGGCGTGAGTGACCCTTGTGCTGTTTGATTTATGAATATGTAGTATTTCCATCAGGGTCGGGTCAGAGACTGCCCTATAAACCAGGCATTGGTCACCACTTAGCAATCTGCTGAAAACAGAATACAGTGACAGGGCTTTCAATCTTTCCATGTAAGACTTGTTACTGTCAGTGAGCCAGTTGGCTACCCATCTGGTAATGTAGGGTTTAATTCTCAACTGGGAGAGTTTCTCTATAATATCGAGTGGGGGATTGTTTCAAATGCATCAGTTAGGTAAAGATAACTGGTATGCACTGTCTTTCCCTCATCCAGGGCCTTGGTGGCTTTCTCGAAGAAGTCAACCATGTTTAAAAGACATGATCTACCCTTTAACCAATCCAAACTGGGTTGGGTCCAGAGTTTGGAGATTATCTATGTCCTTGGTAATAAGGACCATAATAATTCTTTCCATGGCCTTACAGATGAGGCTAGTCAAGCTTATGGGCCTATAATTCCCATGGTCGGTTGATTGTTCTCTTTGTGCAGAAGGATTACTGTTGATGGCCTCCATTCTGCTGGATCATAGCAAGTGCACAGGCTGTGGTTAAACAGAGATCCAACTGGGTCTGCTAGGTCATATTTTAAGTTACTTAAAAGGCAACCTGGGATGTTGTCTGATCCCATTGATGCCATGATTTTGGCCTTGGAGAGTGCCAAGATGAACTGCTGTCTTGAGATAATAGGCTGAGGAATGATAGGTTCATAGGTTCATAGGTTCATACTAGGCTATCTGCCCTAGGGCATTTACAAGCCTAGCCCATCGTTTTGTGGCTTACGCCACCCCTTTAGTATGGGGAACTATACCCATTATTATGCTGTGCCTCTGTCGAGCAGTGACATTGAGGTAATCCCTGGGGTATATCTGCGATCTCCCATCCATTGGTCAAGATTTCTCTTGAACAAGGCCAGCGAGGTGCTCTGCCTCACATATACCGGGATTTTGTTCCACAGCATAGGGAGTCTTTGGGTGATAAATCTATCCCTCCAGCACGTCCTATTAATAGCCGTGTCGAGGTTTAAGTCTCCGGCCCTTGTGGCTCTGATGGATCTAGATTTTTGAGGTGAAGCATATTCATCAAATCTGGGTTTGACATGGCCTTGTATGTTAGGCAAAGGTCACCTCTGAGCAAGCGGTAGCGACTGAATAGAGCTGGAGTTCTTTCAGTCGGGCAGCATAGGACAGATTTTTGAGACCCTTTATCCTTTTGGTGAGGAACTTTGTGGCCTCTCCAGCTGCTGCAAGTGTCGGGTCAGATACATTCCGAATGGGGCATTGTACTCAATCATTGGTCTGATGAGTGATGAGTAAAGGAGACCATGACCTCCCTTGATCTAGATGAGAATCCCTTCATGATAAGGTGGGCAATGTAGAAGGTCTTCCTAACTACTTTAGCTACATGGGTGTCGAATGATAGACTACTATCAACCTGGGTCCCCAGGTCCCTGATAACTTCTTCTGTGCTCAATGGATTGCCACCTATTTGGTAGCTAGGGGTAACCTTGTTTTCCGAAGGGTATGACTATGCATTTTTGGCATTTAACTTTAGGCCATGGCTCTGGCACCAGTTATCCATTTCTGTGAGACCCTTCTGAAGGATATCTGTGTCATATGTGTTTTCTACTATGGCCCAGTTTGCAGTCATCTGCAAACTTTGTCAGCCATAACCCTCCTGTGTTTGCTTGTACTTCGGAAAAGTAGATGCCAAACAAGAGTGGGCCCAGGACTGAGCCCTGTGGGACACCACTTGTGACAGGCTTTGAGTCTGACATGGCGCCAGCAACTCTGACCCTGTGGGTTCTGTCACTCAGCCAGTTTGCAATCCATCTTGTGATGTATGGGTTAACATTTAAGCTGATGAGTTTTTCAATGATACCCGAGTGGGGTATTGTATCGAAGGCCTTCACCAGATCGAGGTAGGCTGTATGGATAGCAGGTATACTTTGGGGGATGACTGGAGGGAATGGGAGGGGGGTGAAGTTGCGCCAAATCTGTCAGCTAGCAGGTTGATTATTACCTCCAGTTGAGTAAGGGTAGTGCCATCCGCAACCAGTTCAGCACATAACTGGGTATTCCCTTTTAGATTTCAGATGTAGTTGAAGAATTCCTTGTGAACATCCTTAGCTAGGGAGGCTACTTTTGCTTCATAATTAGCTTTGGAGGACTTGACAAGATCTTTGATTTGTTTGTTTAAGCTAGAGAGGGATTTCTTCCTCTGTCGAGCCAGCTCCCTCTTGTTCTTGGACATTAGTTTCTTTCTCTTGTTGTATAGCCTGTTTATACTAGGGGTCCACCAGGGTGGCTTGTTTTTTCAGCAAGACCTGGTTTTAATCTGGTCAGGTACAGCTGACACTATACACCTGCTTATGGATTATACATGTCATTGGTGTACACCTTCGCATAGGAGTCCATGTTATCTTCATTCAAGGGAACTTTGAAACCTCTACCATCACTTAGTAGGAGGTAGTTTGTTCCTAAAAAATTCTTAAGAGTTTTTGAGCTTAATGAGGTATCTGGTCTTTTAATTACATCGAATGAGACTGATTTATGGTCCAGTCTTACCAGGGAGGGCATCTCACAGGGAAGGGTGCAATGCTTTTCCATGTTAGTGAGTACTATGTCCAGGAAATTTGAGCCTCTTGTGGGTGTGCTGACTAGCTGTTCCAAAGCATTTGCACTGACAAAGTCTAAGAACCTCTGAGCTAGCATGTTTGTGGTCATTTATGTTCCCCAGTCAATGGTAGGATAATTAAACTCACCTGTGAATAATGTGTTGGGCTGTATGGCAAGTGACTCCAGTAAGTGCAGGTATGTGGTATGCTTTTTCTGTTTCATGGTGGGGAACCTATCATTAGCTGTGATGTGGTAGGGGGCTTTGCTTATAGTTAATTGGATATGGAAAGGCTCAAGAGAGTCATATTGTTTGACCAGTCTCAAGTTATATTTATCCTTAATGTAGATGGATACACCTCCTCCTTTTGTTCTTTCACACTCAGTTTATGGTCTGTGTGTATGAAGGCATTGTATCCCTGCATGGCTGTGGTGCCCCACACCTTTGAGTCATGTCATGGTGACTACACAGATGACAGCATCTTCCAAAGTGAGAAGTGCTTCCAGGGAGCAGAGTTTCTTGTTTAGACTCCTAGCATTAAGGAGCAGTACCCTGACTTTATCTAGAGAGGATTTTGTTATGTTGGGAGGTTGATTATTTTGACACTGCCTTAAAAAAAAAAAAAAAAAAAAAAAAAAAGGCATAATAGGGGTGGCTAATGCCTTTGCCAGTATCTGAAAGCCTAGAAGAGACAGGTGCAGACCATTTCTGTCAAAGCAGACTGAGCTGTTGACCATGTCTTTCCAGGCTGACAGATATTGTATCCTCTTGGACAGACAACAGAAGCTGAACTGATTGTTAAAGTCAATTACATTTTGTTTGTATTGTGACATAATCCTTGGAGAAGGCAGAATGCTGCTTAAGGCTAGGCTTATACCTGCCTGTGACACATAATCAGTCATGTCTCTCTTCATATAGCTCAGTGAGGTATATCTCAAATCATTCACCCCCCATTTGAACTATAATGGACTCTTACCAGTACTTGTGGTTGAGTGACTGGAGTGCTTGAGTGACTTGACGGATCCTGGCACCTGACAAGCAGCTAACTATAACCCACTTCATATCCAGCCTGATGAGGGGAACATATGTGTGTCTCACAATGGAGTCACCTATAACCAGTACATTAGGATTTCTGGTGTTACACCTTATGGCCTTATTTGTTGAGACACTGGTGTGTGTGTTATTATGTGTTGTGGCTGTTTTTTTCATTGTTATTTATGTAAATGGCTTCTGTTTGGGAGGCCTCTGATTTTTTGGTAAGTTACTAGTGAGTACCTCTACATATGTGGGTTTATGTGTTGTGTCCTTATTTAGTGTGGGAAATGTGTGTGTGTGTGTGTGTGTGTGTGTGTGTGTGTGTGTGTGTGTGTGTGTGTGTGTGTGTGTGTGTGTGTGTGTGTGTGTGTGTGTGTGTGTGTGTGTGTGTGTGTGTGTGTGTGCTGACAATCTGTTTGGCATTTGATTTGTCTTTATGTGAGAGTTTTGCCTCCAATTTCATAGTGCAATTACATCTCTCACATAAAGTTTTTGTTAGTTTCAGGAATACGTGGCTGTTAGTATACATAAGACAGTTTACTACATTACCTCAGGATGCCCATATCTATCAGGCTGGCCATAGAGATGATGGGAAACTGCCATCCATGATAGCAGGCTCTTACTGCATGTTTTATTAGGGAAGGGAATGGGCTAATTTGACAGGACTGTGCTGGTCGTGCCAAGGGACCTATACTTTGTGTAGGCTAAGGTTGATCAATAAGGCAATGCTGCTCAGTGCACAATTGAGTTGATCCTAGAGCAGCAGAACAGCAGAAAAGCCTGGAAGGGTTTCACTGACAGCTGTTTAGGAAAAAACTGAGCTTCTAGACTTTGCATATATACAGGTCACTGCTAACCACTGCTGTGTGAAGAGCAGCACTGTGCAAATGGGAGGCTTAAATACAAGGAAATAGAAACAAGTTTTATGTTAACTACAAATCAGAAAAGCACACTATAAGCCTTTCACCAGCAATTCCCAACTCAGAGTGGTTATATCAGCACACTTCTATCACAAGGGTGGCTGTTATGGAGCCATACAAACTACCTACAACAAATAGATACAATGTAATACAGTGCAATTAACTACTTAAAGCAGCAGCAGATGCTACACACACACACACACACACACACACACACACACACACACACACACACATATATATATATATATATATATAATGTTTTGCTATAAAATACAAAAATAATAGCAAATAGCTTAAGAAACTGCTAAAATATAGTTACAGTATATGAGAGAAGTGCAAAAATACTTATTTTTGTCTGTTTTGTAGTGGATTGCTCCATATGAAAACAGATTCTTAACAATCAGTAGCAAAGTCGACAAATGACAAGCAACTTTGATTATCTATGCCAAAGCTTGTGTAAATGCATGGCTTAAATATGAGCAAAGAGGAACAGGTTTTAAGCTAACTACCTATCAGGAAAGCACACAATAAGCCTTCCACCAGCAATCCCTAACTCGCACAAGTTAGATCAGCACACTTCTGCCACAAGGGTGCTGAAAAACATATTCATAATGAAGAATAGCTGGTTTGGAGCTCAAATGAAACAAGTCCACACAAGTTACCTACAACAGCCCCACAACTAACAGATACAATATAATACAGTGCAAGTAACTGCTTAAAACAGCAGCAGACAGTACAGTTTTTTAGTACAGTCACAGTATATAACAGGAGTGCAAAAAATAAATACTTAGATCTCTTTTGTGTCTCCCAGCTCAGATAGACCAGGTAAACACCTACGGCCACTAGGTGAATAATACCAAGCCTCCTAATGTAAAAGCACAGTAAAGGATTGTCCAGACTATACTGCTACCACAAACAAACTTAAAAGATATGAAATGCTACCAGAAACAAACTTAAAGGTACACATACAGTAGTGTACTTTAAACAGCTTATAAAAGTGTGATTATTCAATAAAAGTACTTTGCTTTGTATAAATGAGCCAAGATCAACTCAATTGTACAAAATTTATAAAGACACTGACAGCAAGATAAGCTGTTTAATAAGTCCCCCAGCCAAGAAAAGTTAATGCAGAAATCTCGAGTGTTTCCCCAACCTAAACAGACCAGAATACCTCCCAGTGAACTAGATGGAAAATCCACTGACATCTTGATATAAAAACAAGTGCTTGCTAGAATGTAAAACATACTACTTTATCCAACAGCTAACTAATAATGAATTCAGATCAAGTAAATCAGTAGAACAGATGATGAGAAACAAAATGCATTTTCAATACAAGCACAAGGAAAGGCAAATAAATAATTCAATACATCAACATCAGTGTAGAAAGGGAGGAGCTTTTTAAGATCAATTTACAGTAGGAGTGGGCAGCTTAAAATCACCAGGTTTAAAAAGCAGATCAGCAAATGGGGAGGTGACTGAGAAAAAGTAGCAGGGAATCACCAGTAGTAATTTAGTTTATGCAGGCTTGAAATCTTTTCAGCAAAAGACAAAGGGACAGAAACGTGTTGTGTATTTAAGTGTCATTCAAGAAATAATTAACTAATGAAAAAAATGTGAAATGTGCAGCCTAGATAATTTAAGGGTCTATCTCTCACATAGAACAAAAACTACAGGCCAAGCAGATTTCTTAAAACAGAAAACAAAATCGAGCAGGTAAAACAGAAAGCAGCTCTATCAGTCACAGACAAAGGTTTACTTTCCTCACCCAGCAGGGAATCACTAGCAGTGATTTAGTTTATTCAGGCTTGAAACCTTTTCAGCAAATTATTATTATTATTGTTATTATTATTATTACTATTATTATTATTTTTAATTATTTATATCCTCAGTGATTTGTCAGACAACTATACGTTTTATGACGAATTGCTGAAGCCAATCATTTATACATTAATTAAGGTCTGTGAAGTTGTGAAGTATGGCTGGGAGTATTTTTTGTGGGACAGTTGTGTCTTCTATTTTTTTATTCTGAATGGAAATTTGGGAAGGAAGTCAGGTAAGTAAGAGGTGGTTAAGAGAGGAAGTATAGGTTACAAGATTAGACAGACATGACTGACAGGGTGTGGAGTAACACAATGAGGCAGTCAGAACACAGTGGTGAAGGAGACATTAGACAAACATAAAGAAAACAATGAAAGACAATGATAAAGGGAAGACTGTTTAACATACAGTAGTACTTATAGACATTACAGGGAGGGAAACACCAGGTTTGTGGATAGGATTAATCATTCAAAGATGCAGTTTTTGCTAGCTTTAACAGAGAGGGAGATTACTCCTTACTTTGGGAGCCATCACCACTTAGTCCTGCTTCAGGACCTTGAGGCAATGCAGGGCAGGAACATGACTTATTAAGTCATTGTGGCATGATCTCTATCAAACCTCCTGTCTATTATCTCCCCCACAATCTCTAACAGCTCCTTATAAGTGATATAATTGTCACCTCCATTTGCACTGCTACTGGTGGGAATGAGTGTGCCACCCTGTGATGCAGGGCTATCTGATGCAGATGGTGCAGATAGAACAGGAGAAGTGGAGGCAACTGTAGCAGGCTGGGACCCAGATGTGCCGGGTGTCTCCAGTGGAAGTGGTGGTGGTGGCATTGGTGGCACTGCTGCTGTCATGTGTGGGGATGACAGGCCATGATGTTATGATTGGTAAAGGTCTCTGTACTGCTGCATATAATAGTAACAGAAATGGAAAAAATGTTAAAAAAGGTAGGGACTAAGAGGGCATTGGGGAGAGACATACTAACAATAATGAAATTGAATTTGTAACTATTTTTTCATACTCATAAAATACAGTGAAATAAATGATCTTATAATATGACATACATAGGGATTTTCATATTATAACTATTTTATTTACAATTTTATTAGTTCAATTATTTTGAAAGTTAAAATGATGCTTTGTCAACGGCAATTCTTTTTTTTTATGGTGTGGAAATTGAATCCATACACCCAAGTGGTTGAGAACCAAATCAGATGTATACAAGCCCAGAACAAACAGGTAAACAGCAAACAGCTCAGCACATTTAGGCAAAAACAAACTGGAAGTAAGATGATGCACATCTTGTATTATTCCACTCCGTAATACAGGAAAAAAGTCATTAAATTGGTTTCAATGCTGATAGCAAGGTTAGTGATAAAATGTGGTCATGCTAGCTGTCTTAGTGCACATAGACTTAACATGATGAGCCGGCATGCAGAATCAAAATTCTAACGTTGCACTGTCATAGTATTGCCAGTAAGGAATGCCAGCATTGACAGATGTCGTGCTGCTGTATAAATGTCTTTAACCATTATTTCTAATTGCTACTTGTCACTATGCAAACAGACACATCTTTTAAAAGAGCAGCTATACTTACCCAGTGCTCTCTTAGGCATTCTAGTCTGTTTCTATGCATCCTCCTGTTTCTTGCAATCTCTGCATGGGCTGAAGATAAAGGGAGAGCAGAGTGAGGTGTATGGTGCCATGCACTGGCAGAGTAAATAGACTGGTAAATTATGTGATACTTACAATACAGAGTTAGTGATTGTGCAAAGACTTTATTCTCCCATTGGCCAAAGAGATGAGCCTTGCAGTGTTTCATGTCATTATAGAGGTGATGGTACTATCCTGCCATACAAGGGATGCCAACAGTATGGGTAACAGTTCTGGCCAATCTACTCCAGGCATTAGCCTTATACTGTGATCCAGTACAGCCCTCCTACAGGAGTCTGTGGCTCTGATGTTTATGGAGGATGTCCAGAAAAATCTTGGACACCTCATCACACCACCTCTGTGCTATAAAAAGAGCCCTCACCTTCTCCAGCCATATTGACTCACCCTCAAAGATCTCAGGAAAATGTCAGGGTATTGGTGCTTAAATGACTTCTCATGTGGCAAACATTTGGGCAAAGATAGGTACATAAAGGCACATCATTTTCATGCTGCATGGCAAAATAATAACAGATAGGTACTGTATTACTATGGTTCTAATAGCATCTTAAGGTGTGAAAAATGACAGTCGTCTATCTCTCTGTGTGCTGACTGAGAAGAAATGCAAAGCAATGATCCATCTTCATATGGCTAAAGATAGCAAGACCACTAGTCTCATCTTTCCATCAGTAGGCTGAGGAACACCAACTCTCATAAAAATGTTAACTAAACTGGCAACGTGGAATACTTACTAAAAGCTTAACAACAAATGCAACTAGTAAGCTCACAGCATGGTTAATGTATCATGTTAGACTCATGAATATTTATTTTGCTGAATTCGTATTATGCATTGTTATTCAACATGGATATCCAGTTCAAACAATAGCTAACACTTAATGTGTGACAGGCCCTTTCAATGTGGGAATGTGAGGGACATGACACTTTAAAACTAAAACTGAGGAACATAAGTCATAATGAGCATGACAATTTTCCAGTCCCTGTAATATGTGCTTCCCATGCAGAGCTGACTTCAAGTGTTCATTCAGCTGTGTGCACAGCATTACATAGAACTCAACAATGTTTTTATCAGTTTACATAACATGCAAATTGAGTGATTTCAAAACAAATAATAAAATGAACTGTAATTAGCAGGCACGTTGTGGGGGGTGGGGGTAATCTGCACAAAAAAGTGTTAGAAGAGCCACAGATCATCATTGCACTACAAAAGGAAGACTTTGTTTGATTACAGAAGCCTTCTAATGCAGTCACTTGTTGAAATATACTACCATTATCAGCGTACACAAAAGGCATGTTGTTCTTTTTATACGCTACTTCTTTATACAAAGATAGATTTTCGTGTGCTATTTACTGTAAGGCCTCCAAGTGTGGTTAGTTTCTAAATGTATCTAAATGCATTGGGTAATCTCCCTGATTGGTTAATTGGAAGTATACTGACCATAGCAGAAGGCAGCTACTTTACTGCAAGTAGTTGCAGCATAATAGTCTGCTAAACAGCATTATAATGTTGTGCACCTTAGACATATGTGATTACACTTTAAAAATGTGTACCACAGTTGTGGCATATGATCATTGTGCTTCTTAAGTTGTGTGCTTATTAACTTGCACTCATGTGCTGGTAGTTTTGGTTGGGGAGGAATTGTGCTTGGGACACTCTCATGCCTGACATGCAGGTAAAGATTGATTTGTAGATACATGTATTTTAGTGCCAGGTCCTATTAAGCATAGCAGCTGGACTACTATTATAGTATGTATGTTTGGAAGTGGAGCAGCTGGACTATTATTATAGCATGTCAGTTAGAATTTGTAACACCCATGTGAAGTCACAGCTTTTAAATCCAGTGTTTTCCATAATGACAGTGTTATGCCAAAGAACATGGCACAGAAAGCCATATCCACTTGCAAGCCCGAATTTACAGAGGTTGAAAAATGAGGTGGTACTAGAGGCCCTCTGCCTCTATGCTAGATGGCTCTTTGCTTCCGCCTCTACTGACCGGGTCTTACATGACCACATCTGGTATAAAATTGTCACCAGCGTCAATGCTGTGGGCAGTCAAGATTGAAATTATTTCATGGTCTACTGCCAAGTTCCAGGTATAATTCATGTAGCCACCCACAGAGCAGCAGTCGTAGCACAGGAATGGTGGTTGAGAAGTGGTAGACCATATACTCAACCACCCCTTAAGGAGAAGGAAGAGTTCTTAGCCTCATTTAACACCAGTATCACCTTCAAAGAGTTCCACAGTGAGGTGCTGGATGTCAGGGCAGAGAAGAATAGGTCCCAGAGAATTTTAACTGATGATGCCCTAGGAATGTATTCCTACTATCACTGTCTTTCCCATGTTTTACCTGTTAGTCACATTAAAATTTATAATAACCTGTCTCACTTCTGGCATATAGATACACCTGGCATCCAGGTATCGCATCTATCTCTATTGGGTATGCACAGGGTTATAGGCATAATGGTTAAGGTACCTACAGCACAGGCACAAGGGACAGGGTTTGATTCTTACCTTTCAGGGAAACTGATTAGGTTTCAAATGGCCCAGAAGGGCAACTAAATTAGTACTTAACTATGAACTATAATTGTAATATCAAATACATGTGCATTTGTGGTGCATTGTTTTACAGAAAAGAGAAGCTAGTGGAAAGGGTTATCTTTCAACAGGTCATAAAAACTCTTTGTGCTGAGCTGTGGAAACTGGAATAATAGTCCCATGACTTCATAGGTTCATAGGTACATAGGTAGGTACTAAGCTATTGGCCGTAGGGCCTATATAAGCTTAGCCAAACAGTACCCTGGCTTTTGCCACCCAAGAGAATTATTTTCCTGTGCCCATGTCAAGCAGAGCCACAGAAGTGATCCCCGGGGTGAATTTCCTATCTCCCATCCAATCATCAAGATTTTTCTTGGAGTGCTAATGAAGAGCTTTGTTTGATGTAGATATGTAGTTTGTTCCAGAGTATGAGAAGTCTCTGGGACAGGAATCTATCCCTCCAGCATGTTCTGTTTATTGTGGTGACAAGGTTTAGGTCTCTAGAGGATGTAGCTCGGAGGGACTGGGATTTCTTTAAGTGGAGCATGTCCAACAGCTCTGGGTTTGACATAGCTTTGTATGTTAGGCAGAGATCACCTCTGAGTAGGCGATATGTGACAAGTAAAGCTGAAGTTTTTTGAGACTGTCTGCGTAGGGCATCTGTTTGATGCCGGTAATCCTTTTTGTGAGGTATTTCTGCAGCCTTTCCAGTTGTTGTAGAGGTCTTGTGAGGTACATACCAAAAGGGGCATTGTACTCTATAATGGGTCTAATGTGTGATATGTAGAGGGGAACAATTACCTCTTTTTTCCTGGATGAGAAAACTTTTGTGATGAGGTGTGCCACATAGAAGGATTTCCTGACTACTGTGGCAATGTGATTATCAAAGGAGAGACTACTGTCCACCTGTGTCCCAAGGTCTCATCACACTTTCGGTGTTAAGTAGACTATCGCCTATGTGGTAGTTCATGGGTACAGAGTTTTTACCAAAAGGGATGACAATGCACTTTTTGGCACTGAGCCTGAGGCCATGGCTTTGACACCAGGCATCTGTCTCAGTGAGGCCCTTTTGTAGGATGTCCACATCATTAGGAGTTTTGATTATGGCTCCCAGTTTGCAGTCATCTGTGAACTTTGCCAGCCAAAGACCTTCTGTGTTAACCGGTACTTCAGAGAAGTAGATACCAAACAGGAGAGGACCCAGGACTGAACCATGTGGTACTCCAATTGTCACTGGTCAGAAGTTAGATTTAGAGTCTGCTACTTTCACAGTGTGGGTTCTGTCAGTGAGCCAGTTGGCAACCCATCTTGTAACATAGGGATTTATACCTAGTTTAGTGAGTTTATCTATAATTCCAGAGTGGGGGATGGTGTCAAAAGCCTTGGTGAGATATAGATAGGCTGTGTGAGCCACCTTACCCTCATCTATGGCTTTGGTGACCACTTCAAAGAAGTCTATCAGGTTTAGGAGACATGATCTGCCTTTTACAAACCTGAACTGTGCAGGGTCCAGAGTTTGGAGATTACCAATGTCATTGTTTATAAGTTCCATGATGATACGTTCCATAACCTTGCAGACCAGGCTCATCAGGCTGATGGGGTGGTAGTTCCCAGGGTCCATGGTGGCTCCCCCTTTGTGGAGTTGGATAACCATTGCTGTGTGCCATTCAGTGGGCACAAAGCCTGTGGTGAGGCTATGATTGAACATGGTACTTAGGTGGGGTGCCAGTTCTTTCTGTAGTTCATGTAGAACACAGCCTAGGATGTTGTCAGGTCCCATGGATGTTGTGTTTTTGGCTTTGGAGAGTGTGTTTTTTAACTGTGCAGTCATGATTACAGGAAATTTGCATTCTTCCACTATAGAGATGGGCCCTTTAGGGGGTGAGAGAGGGGTAAAGTTAGCACTGAACCTATCTGCCAGGATGTTGGCAATATCAGTTGATTCTGTATATTTAGTGCCATTGTGCTGTAACTCAGAGCAGAGCTGAGTGTTGCCATTGAGATTCTTGACATAGCTATAGAATGCTTTGTGGTTGTCTTTAGAATCAGTGGCAATTTTGTTTTTGTAACTAGCTTTGGAGGATTTTATGAGGGATCTCAGCTTCTTACTGAGGATGACCACGGAGTTCCTCCCAATCATGGGATTTTCCTCTTTTTTGCAACAGTTTCTTTCTTCTGTTGTAGAATTTGTTTATGGCAGGGGACCACCAGATTGGCTTCCTTTTTTTGGAGGATAGCATCTTGGTTCTGTTAGGGATTGCATGATCCATGCACTCGTGTAAGTGCTTATAAAGTGCATTTGTATAGGATTCAGAAGTCATACCTCTATTGTTCATCAGCATGGGTGTCGTGAAGTTTGCCACTTCTGTCTTAAGAAGTGTGAAGTTGGCTTTGGAGAAATTTTTTACGGTGGTTTCCCTAATGGGGGGTGGGGGTGGGATGTGGATGTCTAGGGTGATTAGCTTGTGGTCGGATCTGACCAACAAGGAACTGATCTCTGGTGTGGAACACTGGTTGCCCATATTGGTAATGACCAGGTGTAGGATATTGCTGTCCCTGGTGGGGGTGTGGATAAGTTGATCCAAGGTGCTGGAATTTATGAATTCCAGAAAACGTTGAGCACAAGAGTTGGTACATGAGTAGTTTTCCCAGTTAATAGTGGGGTAGTTGAAATCGCCCATTATTAGGGTGTTAGGTTGTACCTTAATATTTTCCAGTGTATCAAGAAATGTCTTGCTTGTCACAGATATTAAGAAAAGCTTAAGATACTCTAATTACCTAAAAGGAGTGAGATATTGTTAAGATTAGTATGGTAGCTTATTTCATTTAATAACACAGTACTGCTTTGTTGCACACTTCTGCTTGTACAGTATGCAAACATATGTTTTTGTTCTATAGGTGTGTCTTCTAGAAGGAGTGCTGTAATAACCATTATGTTGTACAGTGCAATAATGAGCTGTAGTAATGTGAGGCAACTACTATGGGCCTGCAGATATGTGAGTGATAGCAATACACATCCCATCTTGAGGAATCCTTAATATCACCACTTTTCCCATGTCATAATGAAGTATGATGGCCGAGGGCTACCAGACTTGGATCTTCTTCACTACCCAGAGATAAATTATCTAAATCTAAAATCTTATATTTGGTCTGTTCCTCTTAAAATGTGTGGTTTTCCGGAAAAAAATGAGGATTGAAGTAAGAAATAATGACAGACATTTGAGTTTCAGACTTCTTACCCTTCAGAAAATGCATGCTAATACAAAACCTGTTATTCAACTTTCGAAGTTTATAAAAGCAATATTTAAAAATTATTCCTATTTTTGGGCCTTTGTCCCCCCATTATTTTTGACTTTCTCCAGATTTCTTGCACAAAGAGGTTGAGAGTTATGTACAAAGTATGAATCAGTAAACAACAAAGTGCAACTTGACCTCAAGAGCATGCAAAAATATGCAATGTTGCCTTGGATATGGGTATATGTCATCCATATCAAAGAAAAGGCTTCATACTGAACACCCTTCTGAGCAAGGTCTTTGCCTTCCAGTGATTGCACATGTTTGACTGACAGCTCCTTCTTTCCATAAACCAATGTAAGATGCTGATCTGGAGATTGTTTTCCAGAAATATTGCTACTCTTCTCCGAACGATTTTCTCCATGACTTTCCTGCAAATGTTCTTAAGCTAGTAAGTCTTTAACGTTGTGGATATGTTCTGCTGTCCCTTGAACAGGGGTGCCACACTTGGTGTGTTCTCATCTTCTGGCACTTCTGCAGTAGCTAGTGATCTGTTGAAAATCGTCCACAAAAAGTAAAATTACACAGAAACAGGTGAAAGTTGCGGTACAAGAAAACTGTGTAAACTTGAAGTAAAAAATAAGTACCGAACCTACACGGCTAGGCAAAAACTCTATTTATTGAACATAAAAGAAAGTGATAAAAGTAAGCGCTTTCACGATAACACTATCACTTCTTCAGACTGATAAACAAGTAGAAAGACATGAATTTAAAAAGAAAGTAAGACCAATCAGCTATCATATGCAAATCTGATAAATTAACTAAAAGGTACACACACTCAAGCAATGCAACAATTGTTATAAATACAAGGGAAACAGTACAAATAAAATCTTAGTTTAAAATCTTTGTTTAAAAACAATGTTTAAGAGGGCATGCTTTCAAGAATGGTTTTAGGCTAGAGATGCTATTTAAATCAGGCAGTTTCTCTTCATTCAAGAGCAAGATTAATTTCTTTTCAGTCCTTTCTATTTTATTAGATGTATCACCCCTCTAATACTAACATCCAAAACCTGAAGTACAAAGAAATTAAAAGTGTGTTCTGAGCCATGTAAACCAATGTGCTGTGCTAAGGCATTTCTGTCTTTCTGGTTTCTAATATCCCTATAGTGTTCGAGAATCCTGTTCTTCAGTGGTCTGTTAGTTTTGCCTATATAGAAGGCATGACAGACCTGGCAGCTTGCAAAATAAACAATATTTGGAGTTCTGCAGTCAGCATAAAAATCAAGTTTGATTTTAAAATTAACGTGAGGATGTATGTAGGTTGAGCCCACAAGTATATACTTACAGGCTGAACAAGATCTACAGGAAAAAGTCCCATACCTGCTAGACTGAGGCTCTTTGACACAGAGTTATGATGTATAGCACAAATGTTTCTTCAAGGACTTATTGTTTTTAAATGCAAAATGTGGTGTGCTGTCTATAGTCCCTTTCAATTCATCTATTGTGTGTAGGATATTCCAATTCTGTTTAATGACCTCACAATATTTATTGATGTCACTAGAGTAAGGTAGAAAGACTTTAAAAGTATCTCTCTCAGCTACAGTTACTTGTGGAGCATCAGGTGGAGTATGGTTGCCAAAATAGGCTCTACATTTCCCTTCCCTTTCTTCCCATGCAGCATTAATTTGAGAGTCAATTTCTGCTTCTTTGTAGCCTCTGTCTGAAAAGTCATGCTTGAGAGAGTCGCATGCTAAACCCAACTGAATGTTATCATTGTGCAATCTCATTATTCTATAAATATGCCCTTTTAGAACATTCTGGGTGACATGCTTGGGATGCATGCTATTTTTGTGCAGGAAATTATTCTTCCTAGTGAGTTTCCTGTAGACAGTAGTATACATATTATTAAGGCCTCCTTTATTGATCTTAACATCTAAGAACTCCACTTCTACAGCAGAATATTTACAAGTAAATTTTAAGAAACCAGTATTGCCATGCAAATAGTTGATAAACTCATTCAACAGTTCTGACGAGCCAAGCCAAAGCAAAAACATATCATCCACAAAACATATGCACCAGGCTATGTTCTCTTCATAAGCATTGTTATGTAACAGACAGGATTTCTCCCATTGCACTAATGCAAGGTTGGCGTAGCTATTGGCACAGGCTGTGCCCATAGCCACGCTGACCTTCTGTAAGAAGAACTCATTCTAGAACACAAAAACGTTATTCTCAAGTACAGGCTCAAGTAACGTACAGTGCAAATTCACTTTCTCACTAGTAAAACATTTCCTGTCATTCAAAAAAGCTCTGACATTCTCTACTCCCCAGTCACTGGGAATCACAGTAAATAGTGATTCTATGTCGAGTGTAACAAACAAATAATCATTAGACTAAGCAGATAGTTTATCAAACAGTTTAGATAAAAAGGACTTAGTATCTTTTAGGACTGTGTCACATTCATCTGGAAGTGGATGTAAGTTTTTTTCAACAGAAATTGATAGTGGCTCTGTGCTCCGACCCTTGCCAGAAACAATAGGTCTCATGGGTGGGCACTCCAAGATCTTATGTATTTTGGGAAGCCCATAAATCATGGGAATGAGGGGGTGGTCAACATTAAAATAATTAAACAAACTCTCAGAAATGAAACCTGTCATGAGTAAGTCAAACAGCATAAAAGAAACTTTTTCCATAATGCCTGTGACACTAATTCTTGAAACATTTAAATAAGTTGCTTCATCATATAGTAACTTTCTCATTTGTGTTAGATAGAGATCTCTATCAAGTTCCACAGTACAGCCACCTTTATCTGCAGGTCTAACCTCTATTGAGTGCATATTCTTTAAATCAAATAGAGCAGTAGAGTCATCTGGTGACATGTTTGAAAAAAGAGTTTTAGGGTGAGTATCAAACAAATCCCTAAACTGTTTTTCACACAGAGAAATAAATGCTTCTACCTTAGGGTGAGGTCGAGGAATGAAGGCACTGGCTTTTCTAAATTCAGAAACATTAAGCTGAGAGTCACTTTTGAAAACGGTTTTGAGTGTCAATGATCTACCCAAACGTCTCAAATCTTTAAGCTACTTTACAGGTTCAGCTTTTTTGACTGGAATAAAGGATAACACTTTATTCAGTAGGGTTAGTTGTGCTGGAGTAAGTACAGTGGAAGAAATATTATACACCAAGCCTGCATTCAGTGTTTCCGTCATTTCACTGTTGGTTGTGTGTGATCCACGCTCTGTAGACGTTGTAGCCTGCCTTTCCTCCCTTGACTCAAAAATAGAAAGGGCTGAACAGAAATGGATCTTGCTGTTGAATGCAGAGAAACTGCCTGGTTTAAATGGCGTCTCTAGCCTTAAACCATTCTTGAAAGCACGCCCACTTAAACATTAATGTTGTTTTTAAACAAAGATTTTAAACTAAGATTTTATTTGTACTGTTTCCCTGGTATTTATAACAATTGTTGCATTGCTTGTGTATGTGTACCTTTTAGTTAATTTATCAGATTTGCATATGATAGCTGACTGGCCTTGATTTCTTTTTAAACTCATGTCTTTCTACTTGTTTATCAGTCTGAAGAAGCGATAGTGTTATCACAAAAGCGCTTACTTTTATCACTGTCTTTTATGTTCAACAAGTAGAGTTTTTGCCTAGCCGTGTTGGTTCGGTCCTTGTTTTTTACTTCAAGTTTACATCTGTTGAAAATCTTTGTCAGTTGGCTGCCAACACTCTGGCCACATTTCTGTGGGCTCTGGAAAGCAGCCATTCTAGTGCTTGTGTTTTATTCTTCTTAAGGCAGCCACTTCCCTTTGAAACTCATCAAATTAAATCGTGATGTCTGACTACTATTCTTCTAATTCTGTTATGGCTCCATCCCAATATGAAACCTAGCTTTTAAATTCCTTTGTGAGGACTGAAGCAGAGTATTCATTTATTAACTCTGTTTTCCCTGTCATCTATGATCTTCCACCTATCCTTGCTCAGCCTAACCCATTTTATCCCTTCCATTCCTCTTTTTGTGATGTACCTAAAAAGCACTTATTTCTCTTATCGATCCTTTTTAACTTTAGTCATTACTGTCCTTACCCTTCTTGATGTCCTTCTATTAGCGACAGTGTCTTTTTCACTTCTGTATTCCCTCCTTTCTACCACCTGTAGGCTCTTTTACCTTAATTACTGCCTTATATTCCAGTGTAGTTGCATTGATCCTTTCATTATACCTTTTCACTCTACCTTAAATCATTCTTCACAGGCCAGAGTGTGCCATCTGTGATCCATTCCATTAGGTAGTTTGCTGCCTTGATCCCAGACTCCTGCTTTATCCTTAACCATCACACCAGAATAACATAATATACTCTTCTAAAATCATGCACCTTTGTCTTTGCTGTTTTATTCTTACCCTTCCTCTTACTTTAAACCACAATGGCAGTATCACTATTTGCCAATGGTACCTTAACCCGGACATCCGTAATAACTTATCAAAAATTCTGTCCCAAAACCAAAGCTAGATCATTTGGCACCATATGCAGTAACTCAAGCACCCATAATTACTGCATTAAGCTGCTTGCTGCAATTGCCCAGGCAGATTGCTACAGTTACTACTAGACACTGCACTGAGCACTACAGGACATCTGCCATGACCAGAAATGCAGTACTGGCACTCACTTAGGAAGCCACAATATCCTTGCAGCTAATAAGTCAATGTTTGTACTGCACTTCCACACCATTAGGTCCTGCTGATGTCCCTAACAGCTTGCACCTAGAGCAGCTTGATCCCGTCACCCTCCCTAATTGCAGCTGACTGAATTCTCCATGGTCTAAAATTTCAGTCAATTCCAATACCCTCTCTACCCTGCCAGTCACTATCATGCATGTTCAGATTCCCCTTGAGTATCACTGTCTTCTTTCTAATCCTCTCTTTCAGTCTCTCATCCTCCTCTATTGCTGTGTCTTGTGGATGATACACTTTATCAATCTGCCATCTGTTACTAGCTCTATCTTTACTGTAGGAGCACTGAATCTAGCTTCTAATCCTGGCTGCATCCTTGCTCCTTTCCTCACATCTAATGCTGTTCTTTGTGTAGTTTGTAAAGCCACTCCATCTCACTCTTTGTTGTGATTCCTAAACAGCCTACACCCAGGCGTTTTCAATTCTTGCCCCTCTTTTCATTGTCACGGTTCTCTATATTAAAAAGAGTTACTTTCAGATATTTATAAAGATAGCATTTATACAGTTAAAATAAATAAATTGAATAATGACATCTAATTTTCATATAAGTTACAAAAATCATGCTTTCAATATTCCTTACACTGAAAGAAAGTTCACTTTAGTGCATAAAAATATTAGAAAGAATTCTACATAAAAATAAAAAATTGAAGAAAACTCAGCTCCAAAAGGAAAAAAATCTGTCTACCCAAGGTATGTTTTATACCACTAAACCTGAAAGATGAACATATAAAAAGGAAACAAATATACATTTTCATTAAACAACAAAAACACAGATTAAACAATTCTGTGAATTTCTTGCCATGTTCAGTACATCTGACACAGATGAAACGCAGTACATGAAAAAAAAAAAAATTACACAGAAAATGAAAAAAAAATTCCTGGATTTTGGAGTTGTGCTGAATTGGCAGACATATCAAAACTTGAAATAAGATTTTTGAAAAAAAAATCTAAACTTGAACAATGCTACAACAAAGTTGTTAAATTTGTAGCAAATATCCCTTTCAGAATCCACTACTTTATAGCACTAAAAAGACTAAATTGGTTAGAACTTCCCCATCAACTAACATGTACACAGGTTCTTACCACCTATAAAATTATTCAGCATCCATCTACTTGTCTGGCACTAAACACTCTACGTAACTATGTTTCAAGTCAGACATTATGATCCAATGGAACAAAACTCTCATCTGTCCAAAAACCTTTCAAATCTGCTGGACATTCTCCATACTTGTACCATGTTACTAAGGCACAGAACTACTTATAGGTTCATATGTTCATAGGTAGGTAATAGGCTATCTGCCCAAAGGCATTTATAAGCCTAGCCAGAATGTGTTGGCGTTCCCCACCTCCTTAGATTAGTTCCCTGTACCTCTGTCCAGCAGAGACAGTGAAGTGATCCCCAGGGTAAACTTTCTGTTTCCCATCCACTCGTCAAGGTTTTTCATGAAGAGTGTTAGTGACAAGCTCTGCCTAATATAGACTGGAATCTTGTTCCAAAGCATGGGAAGTCTCTAGGACAGGAATCTATCCCTCCAGCACATCGTATTTATTGTTGTGGTGAGGTTTAAATTCGTAGAGCATGTGGCTCGAGACGATATGTTTTTTTTAGGTGGAGCATGTCCATCAATTCTGGGTTGGACATGGCCTTGTATGTCAGGCAGAGATCACGTCTGAGTAGGCGGTATGCAACTGAGTACAGCTGGAGTTTCTTCAGTCGAGCTGCATAGGGCATCTGTTTGAGGCCAGTGATCCTCTGTGGTCTTTCCAGCTGTTGCAGGTGTCTTGTAAGGTACATCCCGAATGGGGTATTGTACTCTATAATGGGTCTGATGAGTGATGAGTAGAGGGGCACAATGATCTCTTTTGATCTGGATGCGAACTCTTTTGTGATTAGGTGGGCCACATAGAAGGATTTTCTAACCACTTTGTCAATGTGGTTATTAAAGGAGAGATTACTATCTACTTGGGTCCTCAGATCCCTTATTATGTCTTCCATATTTAGGGGACTACCACCTATGTGGTAGTTTGTGGGTACCTTTTTTTTTTCCCCAAAGGGGATGACTATGCACTTTTTGGCATTTAGCTTGAGGCCATGATTTTGACACCAGGTATTCATCTCAGTGAGACTCTTTTGGAGGATGTCTGTGTCAGCCAGAGAGTTGATTATGGCCCCCAGTTTGCAGTTGTCTGCGAACTTGGTTAGCCATAGTCTTCCTGTGTTTGCCTGTACCTCTGAGACGTACATGCCGAACAGGAGGGGTCCTAGGACTGAGCCCTGGGGAATGCCACTTGTAACCGGTATAGAGTCGGACCTAGCTCCCGCAACTCTCACCATGTGGATTCTGTCCATGAGCCAGTTGGCAACCCATTTTGTGATGTAGGGGTTTATGTTCAGGCTGGTGAGCTTGTCTATAATACCAGAGTGGGGAATGGTGTTGAAGGCCTTTGCGAGGTCTAGGTAGGCTGTGTGTACCATCTTTCCCTCATCTATAGCCTTCGTAACTGTCTCAAAGAAGTTCACCAGGTTTAGGAGGCATGATCTGCCCTTAACAAAGCTGAACAGGGTAGGGTCCATTGTTTGGAGGTTCCCAATGTCTCTGTTAGTGAGTTCCATGATGATGTACTCCATAGCCTTGCAGACCAAGCTAGTCAGGATTATAGGGCGATAGTTCTCAAGGTCTGTTGTGGCTCCACCTTTGTGGAGTGGAATAACCATTACTGTGTGCTACTTTATACGTATGTAGCCTGTGGAGAGGCTGAGTTTGAACAGTGTGTTTAGGTGAGGGGTTAGTTCATATTTGAGCTCGAGTAGGATGCAGCCTGGGACACCATCCGGTCCCATTGATGCTGTGTTTTTGGCTTTGGAGAGGGCTGTTTTAATCTGAGTTTCTGTGATTTCAGGGGCTATACATTTTCTGGTATGGTTATGGGCCCTTTTGGGGGTGAGAGGGGGGTGAAGTTTGCACTGAACCTGTCTTTCAGGATGTTGGCGATATCGTTCGGTTCAGTGTATTTTGGGCCATTCTGTACTAACTCCGAGCTGATCTGAGCATTGCCACTTAGATTCTTGAAATAGCTAAAGAATGCCTTGTGGTTATCTTTTGTGTCCTTGGCAATTTTTCTTTCGAAGCTCGCCTTGGATGATTTTACGAGGGATTGTAGTTTCTTCCTGATACTGATCAGGGATGTCTTCCCTTCTTGTGATTTTACTCTTTTCTGTACTAGTTTCCTCCTTCTATTGTGTAGCTTGTTTATGGCAGGGGTCCATGAGACTGGTTTCCTTTTCTTGGAGGAGTGAGTCTTGGTTTTGCTTGGAATAGCACAATCCATGCATTCTTGTAGGTGCCCGTATAATTTATTAGTAAAGGATTTTGCAGCTTGGACAGCTTTATCCTTTAGCATGGGGGCTTTGAAACTTTCCACCTCGGTCTTAAGTGACATGAAGTTTGCTTTTGAAAAGTTTTTCACGGTGGTTTCCTTGTCCGGGGGTGAGGGCAGAATGTGGATATCCAAAGTGATTTGTTTATGGTCAGATCTAACCAGCGTGAGGTTGCCCTCCGGTGTGGAATACCTGTCGCCCATGTTGGTGATGACCAGGTCCAATATGTTGTCACCTCTGGTGGGAGTGTTGACCAGTTGATCCAGGGTGTTTGAGTTTATAAATTCTAGGAAATGTTGGGCAAGGGAGTTAGTACTTGAATAGTTCTCCCAGTTAATGTTTGGGTAATTAAAATCACCCAATATTAGGGTGTTTGGTAGGACCTTTATGTTTCCCAGTGTTTCCAGAAACACAGAATGGGGGTCCTGGGACATAGTGGGTGATCTGTAGCAAGCTACAATTTGAATTGCAGTTTTGCCCGTTGTTAGTTACACGTGGATGATCTCTGAATCATCTTGCTGTGCAACTAACCTGGAGGTGTGGGTATCCTTGATGAATGTGGATACACACCCGCCTTTTGTATTTCGGTCCGGGTTCTGTGGCTGAAATGTATGGTATGAGTTGTAGCCCGGTAGTGCTGGGGTGCTATCTGGAGCCTTAAACCAGGTTTCTATTACTGCACATATATCAATTTTTTCCATACTGAAGAGTGCCTTGAGTGTGTGCATTTTGAGGTTTAGACTTCTGGCATTGAGTAGCATTACCCTCAGTTTTTGTTACTTGTGCTATTTACGGCAGCGTGTTTGTCTTTTGAGCTTTGCCTAAAAAAGTCACTATTGGGGTGGCAAGAGCCTTGGCCAGTATTCAAAAGCCTAAGGGTGAAAGGTTTCAAGCCATTTCTAGTGAAGCAGTGTAGCTTGTCGAGCATGTAATCACTGGTGGACAGACACTGGATCCCTTTTGAATGACACCAGAAACTTAGCCAATTGTTGAAATTGATAATTTTTTCTTTATACCATGGTATCATTCTTGATGAGGGCAGGATGCTACTCAGGGTCAGGGTCATACTGGCCTGGGCTACATGATCAAAGAGATATGTCATGCCTCTTTTCATGTAGTCCAGAGAGGTATGGCTCAGGTCATTCACACCAACATGGACAATGTCAGAGTCATATTTGTACTTGTTCTGGAGTGACCTGAGTGTTTGCGTTATGTGGCTAATCCTGGCACCGGACAGGCAGCTAACAGTAACCTTCTCCTTATTCAGCCTAATGAGTGGGACGTCAGTGTGCCTGACTATAGAGTCACCTATTACTAGTATGTTGGGTATGTTATTTTGCCGTAAGGGCTGTGATTGTGTGGCACACTGGTTTTGTGAAGTATGTGTTTCATGGTTCATGTTGGGGGGGGTGGAGTTTGCTTGAATGTCTTCTTTGGAGGTCTATGTTGCTTTTGAAAATTTTTATTTAGGGCCTCCGAGTATGTTTTCATGTATTTATGTGTGTTTTTTGCCAGTGCTGGTTTAATGGGTCTATGTGAGACTGGTGGTGTGATGCAAGTATTTCCCTTCTCCCCTTGACTGTCTGATCCAGTCTTGGGTTGAGAGAACTTAGCCTCCGGTTTGGCTGTACAATTGCATCTCTTGCATATATTAGTGTTTGGTGGTAGGAGGAGAGGGTTGTCTGTGTACATGAGGCTGTTGTAACATTGCCTCAAAATGCCTAGATTCACCAGTTGATTGGAGAGTACACCTGAAACTGCCCTTTGGACATGCCTATATAGGTACAGTGAACTATTTTACTGATTGGCTGGTAAGGTCGAATAGAGAGCCTTGTCCTTCTGTACAGTATAGGGGGGTCTAGTGCTAGGGGTTATAAGTGCTTGCTATGAGTTTTGAGCAAGTGCCAGGCTGAGAAATGAATGGCTTGTGTGCTTAAGTTAAAAGTTTGTCTAGTTCCAAGGGAAAAATTGAAGCAGCGACTTTGTGGAACCGGGAATAGTTATACCCTAGCTAACCAGTGCTGCCCAGCGTGCAAAACTGGGCAAATGCGGTTATTATAGCAGGGAAATGAAAGAGATAGAAATTAGCCCAAAATGGAAAATAAACTACTAATTTCTGGGCTGAAACTACTCCTCCAGGGACAGATATGCTGCTCAAAGCTCCCCTCTCTCACAGGTGAACAGAGAAATGTATTTCTATCCAAGTAAGGTATGGGCAAACACAGAGATTTGTAACACAGCCCTGAATTCAGCACTAACCTGAAAACTGGACTATACTAACTTAGAAAGGCAGGAAACAAGTATATTTTTTGTTTTTTTGATTTTTTTTCAGAAAATAAAGCAGATACAATCAAAACACACTTTAAATGCACAGAAAAGGATACTTATTGTTATATATCTCAGATCAGAGTTGTAGTTAATGCCCCTAGTAATAAAGTAGGAAGAAACACAAATACAGTAAAAGCAGATGAATAAAGTGCAATTTATATATATATATATATATATATATATATATAATATATATAAAACAATAAAAAACGAACAAACTGATTTAAACAAGTTACCCATTTAACCAGAAAAAAGCTCAAAACTGAGCCCTGTTCCAGCAGTCGTCAATCAGACAAGTTCTAACTGCACACTCCTGCCACTAGGGTGCAGGGGAACCTTCTCCAAAAAAAATGGCCTGGATCATTGCTCAAGGTATACAAACAAAGCTAGATTCAGCAGGCCTGAATCTGATCTATGCTACAGCAGCAATGTACACCAATTTCAGAAAGAAACAGTTCAAATAAGCAGGCACAATAAGCCTGTGACCAGAAGTTCCCAGCTCAGAAGGGTAGAATCCAGCCTCTCTTCCCACAAGAGTGCAGACCACAAACCTTCTTAATGTAGAATAACTGGCCTGAAGCCCAAGTGCTTAAACTGGAACTAATACACTTTTAGAATAGTAGACACTGAGCCTTCAATCAGCAATTCTCAGCTTAGAAGGATGTAAGCTACCTGTCCTGCCACAACAGTGCAGACCACAAACATTCTTAATGTAAAACAACTGGAATGAAGCCCAAGTGCTTAAACCAAAAGACTTAGAATAACAGTTACAATTTAATCAGGCTGCTACCAAGCAGTAATATCTCTAGCCATCAGGTCAATACCCTCCCTTCCATTCTTCAAAATCATTCTGAAAAACTCCCTAGACAAAAGCCATCTCTGTTCTTGTTCAACAGCAGGATAAATTATATCCATAAATGTGAACAAATACCTTTTCATACTTTACATTTCTTTACTCTCCCTTCTTCACTCACTTTCTTAATTCTATCAGTTTCTCTCCCCATGGCTTTCTGACTAAATATTGCCTAAAACACAACTCAGTACTAAAAAACTGAAACAAAAAGCAAACCAAAGTAATATTCTGTAATGGCTTTATTGTAAAAAGATGAGCACTTTCGTCTTGCTATATCCAAGACTTCATCAGATAATTTAAAACCTCCATTTACAAATTTAAGTACAGATTGAAATAGTCACATGATTAAACCCACTTTCATCTTAAAGAAACATTTTAATTTATATTAATTCTTAAAAATCAACTTTCTTAAAAATATGTCAGTTACCATACATGAGTCATACTTAACTTCAAGAACTCACATAACTCATAGTAAATAAAATAATAGCTCTTTGAGTGTAATGTATGACTTAGTGTATATACCTTATTGTTTTAAAACTGTAATCTTGGGATTACCTTTCATAAACTCAGTACTTAAGTAAATACTGATGGATTTAACATAATTTAGCCCCGGGGGTGCAGAGACATTCAGTATAACTGTCACAATAACTCACATTTTTCAAGGATTATGCTGTACTTGTTCTGAAACCTGTGGTCAGTGTGTGCATTTATGCATTTAAACAAAGTGTTAATAGTTTTCCTTTTGTTTATTTTGTAGATATGCTCATATATGACTGCTTTTAATCTACGCTCTGTCTTCCTAACATAAAATGCACTACACACTTGACATATTGCAGAATAAACCACTCCACACCTCTCAACCTCTTGGAGCAAGAAATCTGGACAAAGGACCAAAAATAGGGACAGTTTTTAAATATTGCTCTTACAAACATAAAAAGTCAATAGACTAATAGGTTTTGCATTAGCATGAATTTTCTGAAGGGTTTGAAGTCTGAAACTCAAATGTCTGCCATTATTTTCTAACTTCAGTCTTCCTATGCTTTTTGCTACTGCTGACTGATGATATTTGCTCCATAATTATTATTTTTATCAGCTGTTGATACTGGTACAATAATGCGTGCCTTTGTTGAAGGTTGTGCGCCAGGGCTGGTAACCCGGTACATAAAAATCCACTACCAATCATTAGCGGACTGGAGTTCCGCTGTGGCGACCCCTAACCGGGAAAAGCTGAAAGACACAAACAAATATATCTCTGTTTATACCTCTCTGATTGAATTCATCTGGCAACCAACAAAATTCCTGCTTTTATGTATATATTCTGTATATATTACTGTAATCACTATCTGTAACACTGTATCTACTTTTGTACAATTAATGTTTAATATTTTCTGTATCTATGTTCTTGTCAGAGCTTTTCTCCCCGGGTATACACTGAAAATGGGCTCTTTTAAGCTAAATGGACTTTCCTAGTAAATAAATGCAATCAATCAATCAGTCAATAAATAAATAAATAAAATTACCACAGAATATCTCAAGAAACACAGATTGTCATACCTTCAAAAATCTCCTAAAGGAATACCTTACTCAACAAAGGCTATGCTCCTGTAATACTCCTGGTTAGTTTCTCATGCCTTCGATCAAGCATTTTCTATTCTGCTATCGTCTTGTCTTACTTCTACCAAATGAAAATACCACAATGATTTTTAGATATATATCTAATGAGTTTCATATTACTATCTGTAATAAGGCTTAAGAAATGTAATGTTTTCTGTTTTACATTCACCTTTTTGTAAATTGTGACTGTTAGCAACTATCAAACTTTTTGTAAATCTTTTAAAAATGTTTGTAATCTTTTTGTACTATTGTTATGAAGCTTATCTCCCCAGGTCTCCGCTGAAAATGGGCTACTTGCCCAGCCAGCCTCTACCCAGTTAACAAATGTACAATAAAATAAAATTATTTGTCACTAATTTGACAGAAAACCACAATTTTATGAAAAATGGACATTCTGTGAAAATCTGTACAGTTGAGTGATATGAACCACCCCAGTGATGTTGCAATTAAATGTAATGCTGAAATTCATGAAGCCCACAAATACACTATCCCCATTTAACATATATTTACAATAATTGCATCCACAACATTTGACCATTTTACCTTTTGTTAATGACAAATGATCATTTTGTTAATTGTTAGCTATCATGATAGCCATTTAGGTAATTTTCTATGTTGTTTTAATGATCTTGGGGTAAGAGTTGGCTCTGTAGATGACCATGTCATCTGCATTGAGGATGAGTCCTGTTTTGAGGCATTAGTTGTCAGGTTGCTGATGAAGAAGGAGAACAGAATAGCTGAAAGTATGGATTCTTGTGGAACACCTTTGGTAAGGATTGTAGTAGTAGAGGAAGGATTGCCTATTTGTACATTAAATAATCTATTATAAGGGAAGATCCTGAACCAGGGGGTAGTGCCAGTGCTGATTCCTGCTCTAATTAATGATTGTAGGAGGAGGCTCTGGTCATCTAGGTCAAATGCCGTGGTGAGATCTATAAAATATTGCTCCAGTTTTGAGGATTTTTGTCCATATTTTGAAGTACGTCATCCATTAAGATGTAGAGGTTTGTCATAATGCTACGTTCTGGCCAAAAACATGCTGTTGGGTGAATAGGACTGTGTTTTGTTATCTTTGTGATATAGTCCATTTATTGTGTAAGCATGATTTCTTCAAAGATTTTTTTCCTAGAGTTAGAAGTACTGAAAATGGTCTGAGGTCTTTGCAGTGTTTTAGTTTAGGCAGTTTTGGTGTTGGTTTGACTATAGTTGTTTTCCATTCATCTGGTATACAATTGTTGTAGAGGCAGATATTTTATTGGTACTGGAGATATGGCATTACAGTGGGAGATGTGGTCATTTACACTGAATTCACAAGCAGGGTAGAATGCTTTCTGCTCCTGGTGATAATTGGAGCTTGGAATTTGGTTAATGATATTGTTGACATCTTTATACAAAATGTTTTTGAAGTCAAAGATGGATTTATTGCTTGGGCTTTATGTGCTTGTGGGGAATGGTGGGATCGTGGCAGCATCGTGGGATTGTGGCAGCATACAGAATTTTGTGCGAAAGTCCTCTGGGTGTAGTGGGACACAATGGGGGACATGATGTCTTTCACTGGAGAACTTTGCTATTTTGAATATCCTGAGATGTGGTTCACCACATTCCAGAACAATTTTTTTTTGTTATTTTTTAAAGAGTTTGGGGTATGTTATGTAGGAATGTGCTGTCTGCCTTCTTGTTGCTTCTTTGCTTGATTCCTTAAAGGTTGAGCACTTTTTTTTAAATATTTTTATTGACATTTCAAAAACATATACAGCATAATCATAGCGCATATCATATCACATCAAAGAATTACACAAGATCACTGCAATATGTATAGAGGAAGATAATCTACAACCCCCCCCCACACACACACACACACACAATCACCTCTAGTAATTGTCATCCAATTCTCTAACCACAGCCAACATCCTCTAACAGTCTATATGGTAATAGAACCTTACCTTCATCCATTCCTTGTAACCCTTTCCTTTCATAGGTTCATAGGTTTATAGGTTGGCACTGGGCTATCTGCCCGAAGGCAAATATTATCCAGGCCATGCTGTGCGGTATTCACCGCCCCTTTAGTATTTCCCTAGACCCTTGTACTAGCAGCTAGTACCCTTGGCCCCTATCTAGTAGTGCTGTTGGTGTGATCCCTGGTGTGAACTTTCTGTTACCCATCCACTCATCAAGGTTCCTCTTGAAGAGTGATAGTGAGGGGCTCTGTCTTATGTAGATCGGGACCTCATTTATTATTTATTTATTTCCTCATTTATTGCTCTGAATGTTTTAGAACCTGCACTAAATTGTTATAGTATCTTCCTCTATTCTCACCTTTTTGATTTTAAACTTAGTTTTTCATTCTTTAAGCAATTGAACCCTCAGTGGAATTTAACGTGGTTGTCTGGGGTGGTAACTGTGTCCAGGTTGTTCAGGTTGTATCCCATAGTCTGTGAAGTGCTTTGTGCTCTGGAGTGAGACATTGGTATTTATGGGACTTTATGGGACTTCAGCAGCCTTGTGATTGGTGGGAAACATTTGTTCTGTAGTTAGAGGAGCTTGTTTGTTAGTAAGGGGTCAGGGTTGCTTTTCTTGTAATTCTGTCACTCATTTGTTGTGTGTGTGTGTGTGTGTGTGTGTGTGTGTGTGTGTGTGTGTGTGTGTGCGTGTGCGTGTGCGTGTGTGTGTGTGTGTGTGTGTGTGTGTGTGTGTGTGTGTGTGTGTGTGTGTGTGTGTGTTTGGTCTAAATAATATTAGACTGGGTGAGTTTTTGGAGTGCGCATTAGTTAAAAGGAAAAATAATGGAACAGTAGTCACAGACACTAAGAAGAGGAGGATTTGAATTTCTGTGATAGTGCTGGGGATGTCATTTATTTATTTAATGTTATTTAGTGGTTAAGAATGGTGTGGCTTCCTGATGTGTAAATAAGTCTAGTGGCTGCTGAAATAAATTGTGTTAGTCTAAAGTTTAAAGGATGTCTGTAATGTCTGACTGTGGGTGACCTTGGAAGTTTAAGTTGAAGTCCCCTCAGCTACTGGTGCCTTTGCTGTGTTTATTTGTTTGTAAACAGTGTTCAATCAGGCTTTTGAATTTAGTACTGTTAGCTGGTGGTGGAAAATAACCAGGTATAAATGCATGCTAATGGTGTGGATTTTTGATGTGTAGTTTAATTGCAATCTAGTAGGGGTCATAGTCATTGGTGGAGATGTTTTATCTTAGTGCTGTGGTTGTGATGTTATTTTTAATTAATATTAGTGGACTACGACTAACTGTACTGCCTTGTCTAGTGTTGAATATGTATTTGCAATATGGGAAATGGAGGCTTAGTTCTGCTGTGCTGCTTTTAACCCATTACTCAGTGATCTCAACTATATTTCAAGTTGTTTGATTTTGTTGAGCATGCTGTCTGCTGTAAGAAAGGTTATTAACATTTGGGTGTTTCTTGGAGTGGAATGGGCACTTTAGGGCTGTGCAAATGTTGGAGATTGAGGTGGTCCTGGGGATAGGTTTGACACAGCTATGTAGGAGTAAAGTTCTGGTAAAATTTGTAAGTGTGATGAAGAATTTGAGGAGAGGTATTTTGTATGATGGGAGGAGGAGTGTGATGTTTTTGGCACTGGGAGTGGAAATTGGTGGACATAGGGTGGAAGTATTTTAAACATAGTGCTTCTTTTGAATGGATAGCGAGATGCATAGTGTGTTTTTTAGCATATACTATATTAGGCATGTTTGTTCAAATAATGTTTTATTTATTTATTTATGTGTTGATGGGCTTTGCAAGAGGTGTTGACTAGGTATAATAAGAATTTAGAAAAGAAGAAATTTAGATTGTATGAAGGATGATAGGCAACATTTTACATATTAAGAGAGGAAATGGGTGCTCAGTTTTAGATGGTAAAGTGTAGGTAAGTAGTGGTGGGACATAGTTAATGGTATTATTTTCTCTTCTACGTAGTGAGTTGAGTATTATGTATGCAATGGAGGGAGAGGTTTTGTGTTGAATACACTATTAAGGATGTGATGCTAGATTTAAAGGTGGGTGTGGTGACAAAAATACAAAGGTAATAATACATAGTGTGGCTGGGGAATTGAGAGCTGGAGGGGTGTGATGCGACCACAGTCAGGTGCATGCTACGCACAGCAGCAAGAGCCAATCGGCCTGAGCATGTGCACTGAGAGCTGCTACTGGAAGCACTGAGCTGTGTTTGTGCCTAATGAGCAGCAGAACCTGGTGAGTAAATAAACTTGTAAAAGGTTGTTAGAGATATATTACTCAGATGTACAACAGCACACTCACAGAAATATACTACAAGGCAGCATGAGCAGAGCCGATACTCACTATGTTATATACAGTATGTACATTTTTATCTTGAATAATTTAACCTCTTCAACTGAGAAGGCAGACAGTCAACCCTTTTATTGCTAACAGATGGGCAAAAATTTGATTATTCTGTATGGGATGGATAGGCTATCCTTTTAGTTTGCTAAGTGAAGGTAAGGGTGAGTAGCCCTGCGAGAGTACTCAGTGCCTAGAGCAATGACAGCAGATAGTAACTGCTGTTTTATGAAATACAAGTTTGACAAATACTGTTTAACAGAACTGCACACGCAGGGAAGATGCTCTACTTGTACCTGTGCTTGTGTTGGATTCTTAGTTAGCTGGTGACAGTGCTGGTACAGGAGGGTCTGTACAGCTCTGTACTGCAATGAGTAGTTTTGACTCCTTAAAAATGTGAAGCAGTGTGCTCAGAACAAGGTGTGCACCTCACAGAATCAGAAATAAGTCAGAAAAGGAGAGAGAAAGTAATTAGTTGGGTAGTGGTAAATGGGGGAATATCTTAAAAGTATACATTATTATGACAAGTTGGGGAGGGGGAAATGAAGGAGTAGTGTTGATTTATCTTAAATGAAGTACGAATGTCTGCAAAGAATCAGTCGTTATTTTAGAGAGGAGATTTGATTTAAAATTTCTGGAGTGGAAAACATTAATGATTATAACAGTACTGGTTTCATAGATGCCCGGAAGGAACTATTATACACCTAAGCACTGTATGCATGTGTGCATCATAAATACTTAGTGTGTAATCATTGCACTTCCAAATTTATCCGAATCTCAATACAAAGCTGGCAACAATATTAAAACAGATTTGCATACTAAACAGTGATGCACAACATTAGTTAGAACACATTCCCTTAAAACATCACTTATATGAGATTACCAAGTACACACCATTACAACTTGTGCCAATCAGGTTTACATTCCTTTTTGCATTCCTGTGAGAATGCATGCAATACATTTTACAATACAAAGTATTCCTGAGAGAGCAAATAGCACAATGCAATATGTTATATGTTACAGAGATGCTTATGGAAATCATATGTTGTAGCCTGACCTTGCAATATAAAACAAGACAGATTCTGATATAAAATAATAATAGTAATATGTACCTATTTATGTTTTTGGATCACAGAGCATTCGTCCTGCAGAAAGGGCAGTCAAAAAAGCATGTTTTTTTTTTTTTTTATCTTTAACTGGGAATGTATAAACTACACTACTACAAAACGTATCATACTCTATCTATGTGCTTCAGGACACTGGGCTGGAGTCATAAAGGTTAATGTAACCTTTTTTAGGGAATAGACAGCACAATCTTTGGGTTAGGGCTGTTCTTGAATTCAGAAAGTGTACACTTTGTGGTAACCTTTATGAACCTCCCCCAATAATCTTTCATTTTAAAGAATTTAAATTGGAGAATTATCAAAGGAGTCTCTTGGAATAAGAAATAATGAGAAAGAAGAAAAGTGCTGTAGATTGTGAGAAAAACTCAGTGTCATATTTAAAGTGTTATATCAGTTTTCAGTCTTGTGTTCTGAAGCTGATTTCATGATTATTTCAGAATGAAGTTCATTTGGAAAGTGATAGAATAATGCAGCATAATAAAGCAAGGGCTTGAAACAAACTGCAAGCCCTTTAGAGCTGAATGAGGAAGTGTACAAAACACTAATGAATGCTTTGATGTAGGCCATAAACCAGCAGTACATCAATAAAAAATGCAGGAATGTATAAGAAACATGACTAAAGTCTGATGACTGAGCAGAGGCAGGGTTTGAATCCCTTTGATGTATTTATGAGCTAGAGAAGGTGTGGTGTGCACATATGCCTGCTTTCAGCTTGCAGGGTGACTTCTGTCTTTAGTCGAAGAATAAAAGGAAGTTGGAGAGATTTAGTGTATAAAGGGCAGTAGTAAGAATTCCACAGCAAATGACAAAGGTTTTGAAGTATTAGTTCAAATTACAGTCCATGGATCTGGCCTTGTGATCAGGAAGACTGATTATATTAGAAAAGTTTGTTTGTGTCTTTCGGCTTTTCCCGGTTAGGGGTCACCACAGCGGAACTCCGGTCCGCTAATGATTGGTAGTTGAGTTTTACATGCAGAGTTACCAGCCCTGATGCACAACCTTCAACGAAGGTACTCCCATTCACGCATGTCTCCATGCAGAAGATAATCTAGCTGAGAATCGAACCGGACAGCGTCTTACTCTGAGGCGACAATGCTACCGCAGCACCACCACCATATTAGAAAAGTAACTATCTGAATTCTAAATTATTGTTCCATTATGTCTTAATAAAATATATGATTATCACATTTGTTTGCAGTGTGGAAATTTATGTAAGTCAGTATCATAATCCAGGGAGAAGACCTAATATAATAACATTGTGCTAGAATGAGATAAACATCTTATTTCAGGAAAAACAGGGATTGTGAATGACAGATAAGTGCTACTTTTTCTACTTAGCCTGTTCATATTGTCTGCTTTGTTCTACAGACCTCTGTAATGAAGAAGTTTCCATGCCCTGTCATTTTTAGAAAGATAAAAATTTATATCACATTCAGATATAGTCAGTGTACTGCTACGGTGGTGGTGCTGCGGTAGCATTTGTCGCCTCACAGTAAGGCGTTGTCCTGTTCGATTCTCAGTTAGAGTGTCTTCTTTGTAGAGACATGCATGAATGGGTGTATCTTCATTGAAGGTTGTGCATCAGGGCCGGTAACTCAGCACGTAAAAATCTACTGCCAATTAATGGCAGACCGGAGTTCCGCTGTGGCGACCCCTAACCGGTAAAAGCCGAAAGACACAACAACTGCATATATCCATGCCGTTTCACTTACCTCATCATAAAGTCTATGAATAGATTTCAAATATTGCTTCTGAACATGTCTTTCTATAGTTTTCTTTCATGAATGCTGTCTCTATTCTCCATGCTTCCTTTTACATATTTAAATTCCTCAGTCATATTTATAACACAAACTCAGCTTTTTATGCATTGCTTTATATGTCATAATCTGCAGGCACTATATCATCAAAATAGATATTACTTCCTTTTATTCTTTTTTCTTTTCCTTCCTTGGTGTCTGCATATCCTTCAGTTATCAGAACTACCCACCATAGCTGAGAGAAAGCCTGTCTAACAAAATGTACATCCCCTTACTCTTACTGGTATTGCCCTGTTTATTCTGTTCTAGCAGTGTTCTTTCCTTTCTCTCTGCATTACCATATTGTTTTTCCACTTTCACATCAATAGTAAAGATAGTCTCAAGGTGCTTTCTTTGCTTCACGAGGATCTACCACCATTTCAAAATCTGTATTCCATCATGGTGATATTATGTCACAATGGTGGTTCAAGAGCTACTCAAATGCAAAGGCAAATCATAAGTAAATACAGATAGAGTTGGTGTAGTTTATGATCTTATCAACTAACCACAGTTAATGACTACCATTAATATACATCTGTTTCACTACTACAAAAGGCTACCAGCATTAGCCTTTTCATACCACTGCTGCTTTGTAGAGTCTGTCTCATAGTTCCTTTACACTCACAAAACTGAATATTATTCCTTTATGAGCAACATGAAATGTGCATCATTCTTAAAAGCCATACACAGTTATGTAGCCCCCAAAAATCTGAACATGATATGTATAATTTCTAAACAGTTTCTTATATATCACAGATAAAACATCCACAGAATGCTTATAAATAAAACACATATATAGTGTATAATAAACAATTGCTGCTGTTTTCAGCAAAACAAGTGCCGTGTACAAATTATTAGAGAAAAATAACATTTAGCATACTATTACCTTTCTAACAATGGTGTGGAGTCATATTAAATTTATTAGGTGTCTGTTCAGTGCTAGCAGAAATGCCCCACACAGGTTCCTACATTCAAACTAGACAATCAGCTGTGAGGATCGTTAGGAGCCTGACCACTGCAGTTTACATACCACTCCAGTCCATAAGAAAGTAAGGGACCTGACCTAGTGTGGATTTACAGTTTTTAATCCAATTATCTAGGAACACAGGACAATATCAGGCAAGTAGTCATGGAGACTATAAGATGTCTTACTATACACACTTTTAATTGGGCACCCTTAAAAGATCTTGCCACTGTCTTCAAACACTGAATTAGAGTGGGAAGTTCTTTCTGAAGTGAGGGTTTGTTTGGAATAGGTATCTTTTTCACCAAAAGGCCCTGTTTATATTGCCATGCAGATTTCTGTCCCTAAAGTGGGTATTTATGGTATCTGCAGTTGTATGAGCATGTAGAAGGTTATGCAGCGTGGGTTCATTTACCATTTCATAGGCCAAGCAGAAATAATCACAATAAAGCTGATATGAAATGGAATAGTGTGACAGAGTTTACAAATGTTCTGTGTAGCTTCTGATTTTTTTTTTTTTTTTAAGAAATGTTGCATTTTTTTCTAGTTGAACCATGTTCTTGGATAGCAATATGCCATAGGGGACATTATATTTAATTTTGCACCTAATAAATGTGGAATGGGGGGGGCTAATGCTTTCATGGACCTAGAGTATATTCCTTTAGTGATTAAAAGAGCTAGGAGAAATTATTTCCTTGCTTCAGCTAATACCCATTGGTCAAAAGAGAGTACGTTGTCCATAAATGTGCACAGGGATTTCAGAACAGCATCAGTTTTAAGCCTGGCACCATTTATGTAGTAGTTGCAGGAATGTTCCCATTTGTTAAATAGTATGATGCTAATTTTCATAAGCACCAAACTTTAGCCCATGGGCTATACACCATGAATTTGTAAGGGTTAGGTCCTCTTGGAGAGTGCTATTTGGGGGATAACGACAACTCTGAATTTACTGTCATCAGTAAACATGTTATAAGCCTTGATTTATGCATAGTAGAATCTGAAAAGTAATGCTCTCAGAACTGAATCCTGCAGGATACTGCTGATAATGGGTATTTTGAAGAAAGTGTGCCACCTATCCTAATAGAATGGGCTCTGTCTGTTAACCAGTTTAATATTTAATGAGTAATATAGGGATTACCTTTAAATTGGCTTAAGGTATCAATGGTTCCAGAATGAGGATAGTTTCAAAGGCTTTTGTCAGTTCCGAGTAGGTGATATGTATTATGTTGTCTTTGTCTTTGACCTCTGTGACCCTTTCAGACAAGTTAACCGGGTTAGAGAGACAACATTGGCCTTTCACAAAACCAGACTGGTTATAGTTGAAAGATTCTAGTCTGCCAATATCCTTGTTCATAAATTCCATGATAATAAATCACATTACCTTACCTATGAAGCAGATGAAACTATTCAGTCTGCAGATACTTGGGTCAGTGGTTAGGCTGCTGTTGTGGATGGGTGTCGCTACAGATATTCTTTAAGCTTTGGGAATGTAACTACTGGACAGGCTAAGGTTAAATAATCCTGCAATGGAGCCATTGAGGCAATTTTTCATACCGACAAGGAAATAGCTTGGTATATTGCCTGGTCCCATAGAGCTAGTGCTCTTTGTTTTGGATGCCATCTCTTACTTGTTCTGAGTGATAAAAAGGGGGAGGGGCTGATTTAATGGCATAGGAGGAGAAACATGGAAGATATGGAGGGCGTTTGAACTAAATTTGTTTGCATAGTTATTTACAATATCCTCTGGACTCAAGAAGTGTGGCTGTCGGATACAATTTCAGCAAAACACTGGCTGTTGCTCCTAATATTCCTGACCTAACTGAGGAAGGCTTTGTGTTCATCATCAGAAGCAGTAGCAGTATTAAACTCATATTTGGTTTTGCTTGTTTTGATCTTTTGCCTTTGTTCCCTCCTTATTCCTTTGAGTTCATTTTTTGAGCAGTTGCTTCCGAGACAATTTCTTCTCTTGTTGTAGAATTTATTTATGTTAGGGTATCTCCAACTAGAACTAGGAAGTTTGCTTTGGAGAAGTCTATGGAGACTTTGGGATTTGATGGTACATGTTGTTTGGATCTTATGCAAAATACTATGGCACAGTGGTCAGAGATGACCAGTAAAGTGATAATTTACTGGTAAGGTGCACAATGGTACCATATTTGTGAGAACCAGAGCAAGACATTTTTGCCTCCTAATACTGGTATACACTAATTGATTAAGAGATAATGGGGAATAGACATTGATGTCCAGGAATTGTTGTGCATATTTATTTTTGTGCTACATGTCTGCCATTTAATAAATAGATAAGTGTGCTCGGATTGATGGGTTAGGAATCTAATTTCTTAATGTAGTTATCATTGGTTATAGGCATCATGATAGAAGTCCATTAATTAGCTGTGCCTGAAAGTACTATGATATATATTAGTTCCAGGTCATTATCAGGCTGAAGTAGGCATGACGTGATGGGATTAAAAATAAAAAATGGATACACCTCCTTATTTAAGAGTCTGAAGGAGTAATAGGCAGTAAATTATGTGACTTTCCAGCAGATGGTGCTGTTTTACATTTTGTATGACCTACACAACAGTGTTTTAAATGTGGTTTTAAAAAGGTTTTATATTTTTAAACATTTTTTGTTTGTAAGTTTTTACAAATTGTAAATAATGTATGTTTTTCACAAGATTCCTGGATGTGTTTTATGTTTTTTAATATCGTGTGCGATCAATAAAACAGTGGATTTTATTCTGGTGAACCTTCCAGTGCCTTATTTTTGGTTATTAGTTTACTTTTGGCACTTTTTTCCACTTTCTTTGTTTACAGGTACTGACTGTTATTGTGCTGGAACCATGTTTGTATGACAAGACAGATGTCTGTGTTTTCACCTGTTAGGAAGGATTTAAGAACAGGCATCTTATTGCTTAGGCTTCTAGAGTCATTCAGTGCCATGTTGTCATAAGACTGAGTTGGATTTGCTAGGTTGACAGACTTAGGGGACAGACTTTGCCAAAAAGATATTTGGGGGCAGAAAATGTTTTAACCAAAATGTGCAAACTGTTTATACATACATACATATATATCTATATAGACTATTAAACATCTCCCTCCAGGCCTCCAGACTGGCTCACACTGGATATCCCTGAAATGATACCAGTAATGGAGTCAGTTGTGAGGGTCACCTGCCTTCTGTTGACATTGTGTCATCCCTCACAGTGACAGCAGTATGCTGCTCAAGGTTTCTTGCCATTGCTCAAAGCATATTCTGAGAGTTCAAACACATTTCTTTTCATATGTTCCAGGGATGTGCAATGCAGGTCGTTCACACCTGCCTCCTATCTAATGACCATGTTGTATTCATACTTGGAGTGAAGGGGCATAAGTGCCCTAGTAACATCATGAATTCTGGCATCAGAAGGACAAACAACTATCACCCTATACTTGCTCAGTCTGCTGAATGATGCATCAGTATACTTCACTATGGACTCACCTATATCTCTCAACTTCTTTGTTGAAGGATTCAAGACGTAGCCATAAAGAATGGGGGGACAAAGACTGAAAAATAGTGCTAATTTTTAAATATTACTCTAATACACTTAAAAAGTTAATAGATCAACAGCTTCTGTATAAACATACATTTTCTGAAAAATAACAAAAACTTTAATATCTGGCATTACTGACTGACTATAATCTTCAGTGATTTAGCACAAAATAAAAAAAAAGTATGAGGGCAGGGTATAAATATGAGGAAAAATTAGGGACACTGCAAAATCAGGAATAGTTTAGAGCCATGGACTCACGTATAACTAGGGCATTATTTTCTTGAATGGCAATGGCAGTACCTAGTGACCTACAGGGAATTTGACATCACCTGGGTGACCAGTGTACATTATGTTAATATGAAGTACATACTGTCATATGAGGTAGAAATGAGATGTTTATATACTGCAGAGGTTTGAATGCAGTAGTAAAGTGTCGAGGACCATTCATCCACTTTCTCATTCCTGATGAATTCTATTCAGGATTGTTGGGGAGACGTATCCTATCTTAACACTCGGTGGGTATAAGCAGAGGATTAGTCTTGGATGGATACCAGTCCCTTGTAGGATACACACAGGCACTCACTCACTCACTCACTCACTCACTCACTCACTCACTCACTCACTCACTCACTCACTCACTCACTCACTCACTCACTCACAACCTCACACAGCATCCACATCCATAGGTAAGTTAGAGTTCACCATTTCACTTACCTTCATTTCTTTGAGATGTGGATTGAAGCAAGAGTACCTGGCAACATCCATGCAGATGCAGACAGGACGTTCAGACTATATATGGAAGACATCTTAGCCAGGAACTAGACCAGATAACTGATGTTTTGAAACATAAACACAGCAGGACAGGAAATAGTGTACTATAACACCCTGAAAATAATCATTACATTTCATTTTGGCAAAAAAATGCAAGTCTGTTTATTTCTGAAAAAATATAAAATGTACTAGTATCAAATTACATTAATAAATAATGATAATTTATTCACCCAGAAAATGAACTGGCCCTCAGATTATTTCCATTCACAAGGCAAGCATTCAGCCATCATATTTTGGGCAGAAACTCACATAGACATTGGAGGTATATGCAGTCTCTACTCAGGCAGATACCAGATTGCAGAACTGAACCCCATGTGTTTTTGCTACAAGACAATATTTTTAATCATAGAGCAACTGTGCTGAGATGATAGTTGTGCTGCTGACCAGGTACATATCTTTTAACCTGAAAATGCCTATGGTCATTCATGAGTGGCTTAAAGGGGCTTGTTGACAGCCAAAGTCATTTTTGACAGGGTGACATATTTTTATTGCTGTTTATTGCCAACAAATAAATACTGGGATTATTTAACTTGAAGTCATTTTGCCCAGATATGTGGTACATTTTTCCAATTGTTTTGCTTTTTTTTTTTAAAAAGAAAAAAGCCTTTTTTTCAGACATAGGCACTGTTTAATCCTTTATTACGTTTTTGACTCTGGATAGGGCTATTATTCTTACAAGTAATTTTGACTTGGTTGTTTGGCAGCTGTTCAATTACATGCAATAACCTTTCCCTAAAAAAATTAAGATGGTTATTAATAAACTACCAGTAGGAGAGCAAGGGGAACATAAGCAAAGACAAGAAAATAGAAAATGAAAAATCTGTCAAAACAAGGAAGCTAAAAATTTACTATTTTAGACTAGGAAAGCCAGGTAAATCAAACACACCCTATTGTAGAGGTTGCAGAGCAGAGTAAGCCATAAAAATGAGAGGAGCACATGAGAGGGGGAAAAAAGAAACTTGAGTGACAGAACTATGAGCACAGAAATACAGACAGTGAGGCAATTTACTGAAGGGATGAGAATCTTGTTTGTCAACTATTACAACCTCATCTACAAATATGAAGGTCTTAGCAACAAAGACATGCATTATGCTGTGGCCTTAATTAATACATTGGGAACCAAGGAGTAAAGCCGAGGATAGTGGTAGCCAGTGCTGTACTATGTCTGGTGTACATGTGGTCTGAGTTTAGTAGGTGGGGTGCATTATTCAAAGACTGGAATTTAAGAAAGCATCATGCTGTTTGCCTGACAATGCTAAGAATGAGATAAAGTTTACTTGAGGTTATAAGCAATAACCAAAAGCAGTCAGGGCAATAGAAGCCATCTTGCTTTCCTGATCACTACTGCCTACAGAACAGTTGTTGAAATTACTGTGAGTGTTTGTTGTCAAGGAAAGACTATAACTGATGAGATAATTCAGCTAGTTTCCATGAGCAAATGCACTGTAACACACTGAAAATAATTCTTTCCCTCAGCATTAGTCTAAGGACAGAAAATACTCTATTGTAACATACATAAAATAATTCTCACCTCAGCATTAGTGTAAGGACAGAAAATAGCGTACTGTAACATACTGAGAATAAAGACATACATAATGTACTATAACATACTGACTATAATCCACACCTCAGGATTAGTGACAGGACAGGACAGGAAATCGTGTACTGTAACATCCTGAAAACAATCCTCACCTCAGCATTAGTGTAAGGTCAGAATGGTGTACTGTAACATACTGTAAATAATCCTCACCTCAGCATTTGTGACGGAACAAAAAAAGTGCAATGTAACACAGTGAAGATAATCCTCAACTCAGCATTAGTGTAAATACAGAAAATAATGTACTGCAACACACCACATATAATCCATACCTTGGCATTACTGTCAGAACACAAAATAGTGTACTGTAATATGCTGAGTTTAATCCCTACCTCAGCATTAGTGACAGGAGAGACACAGTGTACTGTAACATGCTGAGTTTAATCCCTACCTCAGCATTAGTGACAGGAGAGACACAGTGTACAGTAATATGCTGAATATAATCCCTACCTCAGCATTAGTGGCAGGAGAGACACAGTGTACTGTAACATGCTGAATATAATTCGTACCTCAGCATTAGTGACAGGAGAGACACAGTGTACTGTAACATGCTGAGAATAATCTCTACCTCAGCATTAGTGACAGGAGCAACACAGTGTACTGTAACATGGTGAGTATAATCCCTCCCTCAGCATTAGTGACAGGAGAGACACAGTGTACTGAAACATGCTGAGTTTAATCCCTACCTCAGCATTAGTGACAGGAGAGAAACAGTGTACTGTAACATGCTGAGTATAACCCCTGCCTCGGCATTAGTGACAGGAGAGACACAGTGTACTGTAACATACTGAATACAATCCCTACCTCAGCATTAGTGATAGGAGAGACACAGTGTACTGTAACATGCTGAGTATAATCCCTACCTCAGCATTAGTGACAGGAGAGACACAGTGTACTGTAACATGCTGAGCATTAGTGACAGGAGAGACACAGTATACTGTAACATGCTGAGTTTAATTCCTACCTCAGCATTAGTGACAGGAGAGACACAGTGTACTGTAATATGCTGAATATAATCCCTACCTCAGCATCAGTGGCAGGAGAGACACAGTGTACTGTAACATGCTGAATATAATCCCTACCTCAGCATTAGTGACAGGAGCAACACAGTGTACTGTAACATGGTGAGTATAATCCCTACCTCAGCATTAGTGACAGGAGAGACACAGTGTACTGTAACATGGTGAGTGTAATCCCTACCTCAGCATTAGTGACAGGAGAGAGACAGTGTACTGTAACATGGTGAGTATAATCCCTACCTCAGCATTAGTGACAGGAGAGACACAGTGTACTGTAACATGCTGAATATAATTCGTACTTCAGCATTAGTGACAGGAGAGACACAGTGTACTGTAACATGCTGAGAATAATCTCTACCTCAGCATTAGTGACAGGAGCAACACAGTGTACTGTAACATGGTGAGTATAATCCCTCCCTCAGCATTAGTGACAGGAGAGACACAGTGTACTGAAACATGCTGAGTTTAATCCCTACCTCAGCATTAGTGATAGGAGAGAAACAGTGTACTGTAACATGCTGAGTATAACCCCTGCCTCGGCATTAGTGACAGGAGAGACACAGTGTACTGTAACATACTGAATACAATCCCTACCTCAGCATTAGTGACAGGAGAGACACAGTGTACTGTAACATGCTGAGTATAATCCCTACCTCAGCATTAGTGACAGGAGAGACACAGTGTACTGTAACATGCTGAGCATTAGTGACAGGAGAGACACAGTGTACTGTAACATGCTGAGTTTAATTCCTACCTCAGCATTAGTGACAGGAGAGGCACAGTGTACTGTAATATGCTGAATATAATCCCTACCTCAGCATCAGCGGCAGGAGAGACACAGTGTACTGTAACATGCTGAATATAATCCCTACCTCAGCATTAGTGGCAGGAGCAACACAGTGTACTGTAACATGGTGAGTATAATCCCTACCTCAGCATTAGTGACAGGAGAGACACAGTGTACTGTAACATGGTGAGTATAATCCCTACCTCAGCATTAGTGACAGGAGAGAGACAGTGTACTGTAACATGGTGAGTATAATCCCTACCTCAGCATTAGTGACAGGAGAGACACAGTGTACTGTAACATGCTGAGCATAATCTCTACCTCAGCATTAGTGACAGGAGAGACACAGTGTACTGTAACATGCTGAGTATAATCACTACCTCAGCATTAGTGACAGGAGAGACACAGTGTACTGTAACATGCTGAGCATTAGTGACAGGAGAGATGCAGTGTACTGTAACATGCTGAGTATAATCCCTACATCAGCATTAGTGACAGGAGAGACACAGTGTACTGTAACATGCTGAGTATAATCCCTGCCTCAGCACTAGTGACAGGAGAGAGACAGTGTACTGTAACATGGGGAGTATAATCCCTACCTCAGCATTAGTGACAGGAGAGACACAGTGTACTGTAACATGGTGAGCATAATCCCTACCTCAGCATTAGTGACAGGAGAGACACAGTGTACTGTAACATGCTGAGTATAATCCCTACCTCAGCATTAGTGACAGGAGAGACACAGTGTACTGTAATATGATGAATATAATCCCTACCTCAGCATTAGTGGCAGGAGAGACACAGTGTACTGTAACATGCTGAGTATAATCCCTACCTCAGCATTAGTGACAGGAGAGACACAGTGTACTGTAACATGCTGAGCATTAGTGACAAGAGAGACACAGTGTACTGCAACATGCTGAGTTTAATCCCTACTTCAGCATTAGTGACAGGAGAGACACAGTGTACTGTAATATGCTGAGTATAATCCCTACCTCAGCATTAGTGACAGGAGAGAAACAGTGTACTGTAACATGCTGAGCATTAGTGACAGGAGAGACACAGTGTACTGTAACATGCTGAGTATAATCCCTACCTCAGCATTAGTGACAGGAGAGACACAGTGTACTGTAACATACTGACTGTTACCCATACCTCAGCATTCATGACTGGACAGGACAGAAAATACTGTACTGTAACATACTGACTATAACCTACACCTCAGCATTAGTGACTGGACAGGACAGGAAATAGTGTACTGTAACATACTGTAAATAATCCTCACCTCAGCATTAGTGTAAGGTTAGAAATGGTGTACTGTAACATACCGAGTATAATCCTTACCTCAGTGTTTGTGTAAGGGCAGACAAAGTGTATTGTAACATACCGAGTATAATCCCTATCTCAGCATTAGTGTAAGGACAGACATAGTATACTGTAACATACTGAGTATAATCCCTACCTCAGCATTAGTGTAAGGACAGACATAGTGTACTGTAACATATCGAGTATAATCCCTATCTCAGCATTAGTGTAAGGGCAGACATAGTGTACTGTAACATACCAAGTATAATCCCTACCTTAGTGTTTGTGTAAGGACAGACATAGTGTACTGTAACATACAGAGTATAATCCCTACCTCAGCATTAGTGTAAGGACAGACATAGTGTACTGTAACATACCAAATATAATCCCTACCTCAGCATTAGTGTAAGGACAGACATAGTGTACTGTAACATACCAAGTATAATCCCTACCTCAGCATTAGTGCAAGGACAGACATAGTGTACTGTAACATACCAAATATAATCCCTACCTCAGCATTAGTGTAAGGGCAGGCATAGTGTACTGTAACATACCAAGTATAATCCCTAACTCGGCATTAGTGTAAGGACAGACATAGTGTACTGTAACGTACCGAATATAATCCCTACCTCAGCATTAATGTAAGGGCAGACATAGTACACTGTAACATACAGAGTATAATCCCTACCTCAGCATTAGTGTAAGGGCAGACATAGTGTACTGTAACATACTGAGTATAATCCCTACCTCAGCATTAATGTAAGGGCAGACATAGTGTACTGTAACATACCAAGTATAATCCCTACTTAGGCATTAGTGTAAGGACAGACATAGTGTACTGTAACATACCGAGTATAATCCCTACCTCAGCATTAGTGTAAGGGCAGACATAGTACACTGTAACATACTCAACATAATCTTCACCTCAGCATTAGTGACAGGACAGGAAACAGTGTACTATAATATACTGAAAATAATCCTCATCTCAGCATTAGTGACAAGACAAACATAGTACTGTAACATACTTAATATAATCTTTTTTAAATACACCTTTATTGAATTATCACTTGTAACATAGGCAGTTTTCCATTTATACAAAAGGAATCAAATAGCATTAACAAATTAACATTAACAAACATTATACTTCACATATATTGCTATATATCATATAACATAAACAACATTACATACTTTATTCAATTTCTGCCCCCTTTTTTAAAACAAGAAACATCTTAATTAAACCATCATTTATGACATAAGCAATCATGCATTTATATAAATGAAAGCAAACCACACTGACACAATCCTAGTTGCAAGCATTTTACATCACAAACCATACTGACACACTCCAACTTGCAAACATTATACAACACTTATAATTAACCCAATCTTTTTCAGTCAAACATTACATAGCTCATTTAAGTCCTGTCTTCTCTTAAACCTCATTTCTCCCCGTATGTATTGTTCCCACAACTCCCATTTTTTTCCTATGTTGTTTGCACCTACCCTTTTCAATTCCAGTTCTTTTATCTCTGTTACTATATTCACTACTTCTAATATAGTTGGTTTAGATTTTGCTTTCCATTTTCTAATTGATTTTTTGGCAGCCACCATAATTAGACTTTGCACGGCCTTACCATGACTAGGCAGTTCTGATTCTGTATCATTATTAGTGACGGGACAGGAAACTGTACTATAACATATTGAAAATAATCCTCACCTCAGCATTACTGACACAACAGAAAATAGTGTACTGTAACACAGTGAAAATAATCCTCACCTCAGCATTACTGACACAACAGAAAATAGTGTACTGTAACACAGTGAAAATAATCCTCATCTCAGCATTACTGACACAACAGAAAATAGTGTACTGTAACACAGTGAAAATAATCCTCACCTCAGCATTACTGACACAACAGAAAATAGTGTACAGTAACACAGTGAAAATAATCCTCACCTCAGCATTACTGACACAACAGAAAATAGTGTACTGTAACACAGTGAAAATAATCCTCACCTCAGCATTACTGACACAACAGAAAATAGTGTAATGTAACACAGTGAAAATAATCCTCACCTCAGCATTACTGACACAACAGAAAATAGTGTACTGTAACACAGTGAAAATAATCCTCACCTCTGCATTACTGACACAACAGAAAATAGTGTATTGTAACACAGTGAAAATAATCCTCACCTCAGCATTACTGACACAACAGAAAATAGTGTACTGTAACACAGTGAAAATAATCCTCACCTCAGCATTACTGACACAACAGAAAATAGTGTACTGTAACACAGTGAAAATAATCCTCACCTCAGCATTACTGACACAACAGAAAATAGTGTACTGTAACACAGTGAAAATAATTATCACCTCAGCATTACTGACACAACAGAAAATAGTGTAATGTAACACAGTGAAAATAATCCTCACCTCAGCATTACTGACACAACAGAAAATAGTGTACTGTAACAAAGTGAGAATAATCCTCACCTCAGCATTACTGACACAACAGAAAATAGTGTAATGTAACACAGTGAAAATAATCCTCACCTCAGCATTACTGACACAACAGAAAATAGTGTACTGTAACAAAGTGAGAATAATCCTCACCTCAGCATTACTGACACAACAGAAAATAGTGTACTGTAACACAATGAAAATAGTCCTCACCTCAGCATTACTGACACAACAGAAAATAGTGTACTGTAACACAGTGAAAATAATCCTCACCTCAGCATTACTGACACAACAGAAAATAGTGTAATGTAACACAGTGAAAATAATCCTCACCTCAGCATTACTGACACAACAGAAAATAGTGTACTGTAACACAGTGAAAATAATCCTCATCTCAGCATTACTGACACAACAGAAAATAGTGTACTGTAACACAGTGAAAATAATCCTCACCTCAGCATTACTGACACAACAGAAAATAGTGTACTGTAACACAATGAAAATAATCCTCACCTCAGCATTACTGACACAACAGAAAATAGTGTACTGTAACACAATGAAAATAATCCTCTCTTCAGCATTACTGACACAACAGAAAATAGTGTACTGTAACACAGTGAAAATAATCCTCACCTCAGCATTACTGACACAACAGAAAATAGTGTACTGTAACACAGTGAAAATAATCCTCACCTCAGCATTACTGACACAACAGAAAATAGTGTACTGTAACACAATGAAAATAATCCTCACCTCAGCATTACTGACACAACAGAAAATAGTGTACTGTAACACAGTGAAAATAATCCTCTCCTCAGCATTACTGACACAACAGAAAATAGTGTACTGTAACACAGTGAAAATAATCCTCATCTCAGCATTACTGACACAGCAGAAAATATTGCACTGTAACACAGTGAAAATAATCCTCACCTCAGCATTACTGACACAACAGAAAATAATGTACTGTAACAGTGAGAATAATCCTCACCTCAGCATTACTGACACAACAGAAAATAGTGTACTGTAACACAGTGAAAATAATCCTCTCCTCAGAATTACTGACACAACAGAAAATAGTGTACTGTAACACAGTGAAAATAATCCTCATCTCAGCATTACTGACACAGCAGAAAATAGTGTACTGTAACACAGTGAAAATAATCCTCACCTCAGCATTAGTGTCAGGACAGAAAATAGTTTATTATGACATAGTGAGTATAATCCACACCTCAACAATAGTGTCAGAGTAGAAAATAGTATACCATTATAACCTCACTTTAATCTACCTGTGCTCTAGAAAATATGTTAGAGAATAATTTCTTTCAAGCTAGGAACTGAGTAGAGGCTAATAAAATGTTTGTTAATGTTACAGAAATACAGGTTATTCTGCTGGTACTCATGAAAATTCAAAACTTGACACCTATAAAAACAGACATACATGACAATCTGTTTCATTTGTATCTACAAAAAGGTGCTTATGTCTTCTTTGGTATCAAAACTTATTAGTTAAGGAATGCACAAAAAATTGCCTAAAATGATTTTCTTAATAAACTTACTATTACCATTGTAGTTGAGTACAAAAACTTTATTGTACATGCAGTTTATCTAAATTCTTTTCAGCATCATTTTTATTGCTTGTTTGGGGCACTGGTGTACTATCTGTCCCCAGAAAAGATTTATATGTATAAAAGTCCCCATTTTTTCCCCCATGTTATTACTAATAGTATTGACCATAGTTTTAGGGTACCCTCAGGAAATGAACATCATTTGACAACTGGAATATCTTTAAAACTAAGGAAGAAATGTATAATTTGGATGGACCCAAACCCACTTTTGTTCATAAAACTGGAATGAGTTTCAAGAGGCTTTAGGGCATCACAAAAAAGGAGGGATGAGGTATATGAAGAGAATGGTGACTAAGAAATATGGGGATTGTCCCCATTGCATTTTTATAATAACAGATTGTAGTATTCAGTTAGACAATTTCAATAATACAATGTTATCCCTGTGTTTTGGGAATTGTAATACAAAGGGAGTGATTTATATACTTAAATGCTGAGGATGTTCAGATTGTTATTTTCAAATTTGAAATATTAGAACAGGTAGTAGCAGGGGATGGTTGTGGGAAAATAGTCTGGAGTATAACAGACATATATGGCAACTGAAACTGGATGCCCTCCCCCAGGACAGAGATGTAGCAAGTAAAACAGGAAGAGCTGGCAAAGGAGCAAAGACCAGAGAGCACTTTCTTTTATATATGTTTCAGGTATGCAGATTTAATGTGTATAAGTGTCTATTAATTAGTATTACAAGTTATGTAATACAATAATAAAGCTGTACTATTTATAGGCTAGCTTGCCAAATGTATAGTAAAATATTAAGATTCATACAGGGAAAAATTACATTTGGTAGTTTTAGTACTATTTATTTGAAAGTCCAAATAATATACTAGAAAAGTGTTTTTAAAAAGCAAAAAAAAAAAATAAATAAATAAATAAAAATAAAAGATGTGTGAATTGTTTACTTAACTATATAAAAAACATCCAGTGTAGGTAATTAAACAAAGATGCTTCTTTATCATATATAATACTTAAGAGCAAGGTAGAACTGTGAGAAGTTTGAAATCATTGCTTTGAGTGCTGCATAAAGAGAGGATATCATATGCATATATTTATATACAGTCATTCATGTACATATACAAGTTTATGATCAAGCACACAAATTACTGAGGTACAATTAATCTTAAAAAGTGGTTTAACTTACCTTTCATTGAAAATGTATTTTGTTGACCCAGTAAACTAATCAAAAAAGGAAAAATTTTCCTTTTGTTATCACTTATACCAAAAAGAAAAACTCAAGCTATATAATTTGTCACAATGGTGGTACTGTTAGGAACAGGTGTTTAATACCCTAGTGTGTAGGGCTGGGGTTAAGTGTAGGGTTATCATTAATGTTACAGTTAGCACATATAGGTATGGGTGCATGGGAAGGCTAGTTTAAAGGAATGTCAAATGTCATATGGTCGAGACAATATGAATGATTTTTTCAGAAAGTCATCGCTTTTGAATGGAGATTTCTGTACAGTAGGGATAAGGGAATTTATCCTTTTCCTCACTGTAATGCAATCTCAGAGTTAGTATATATAATATGTAGGGAGTGTGAGGGGTGCAGGGGGACCTGCCTCCTGCAAAAATGTACATTCTTGTTGTTTTCTAAAGTTTGACTTTCTGAAAAGTCAATAGTATGGCCTTGATGCGCACACACACATACACACACACACACACACACACACACACACACACATATATATATATATATATATATATATATATATATATATATATATATATATATATATAAATCATTATTATTGCAGAAATTAAGTTCATACAAACTTCTTTCACTTCTGATGCTGTATCTTTTAAGTGAATAGCTTACTTCTTGAATTACAGAACAATGGCAGGGGGGTTAGTTTAACTGGGATTTGTTAATTGGTGTAGCAGTTCCATGCATGAGTGGTGTAGGTGACATTGATAGTACTTTACTTAAAAGTTCTTTTAGATAAACTCATGATATTATAGTTTCTTTTTAGCAGATTTTGACACATCTAAAAGTAATGCATTTGTTTTCCTTTTTTAAAACTTAGTTTGGTTGAGTCCATGTTCAAGCTAACATCTGTTATAGATCAGTGTATTCAAAGTTGCAGGGATAACTATAACAAAAATATAAAGACAACACTTAATGTTACATTCTGAATGACAGATATCTCAGGAGATTCAGGCTTTGAGCTGTTAACAAGCTGTTTCCTGTAGTTAAGGGTAATCCTAGGATTTGACTCCTATCTCCATCTGCCTACTGTGTGACTCTGAACAAGTCACTTGACCAGACAGTGTTCCTGGTTTGCCCCTGAAAAGGGGCTTGTGCCCAGTGGGCATACCTAGTTAATTGTATAAAACAAAATCAAAGCATAAAGAATTAAATATTTATTTTATTTAGTATTTGTTTACTGGGATAGTCCAATTGGTTTTGACAAGTAAATACATTTACAGTGGAGGCCAGGGGAGAAAAGCTCCACATATAGTTTCATATACATAAATCAAGAATAAACTCATGTTAGCTTATGGAACAGCAAGCAAAACCCCTTTCAGTGGAGGCCTGGAGAGAAAAGCTCTCCATGTGTATGCACTTATACAAAATGTACAGCATTATATATATTTTTATGCAATACAGATAAGTAAAATTATGTTATGTTTGACACTACAACTTAAGGAATGAGAGAGGAGAAAAAAGTAAGAAAAAGAGTGAAGAACTGAAATTTCAGTTGAGTTAGATGTTATGTGGAATTTAAGACAGTGTGTGCAGAGATTAAGAAGTAGTTGTGATAGAGAAGTTAGGTGGAAGGGAGGGATCTGGTTAGTAGTCATGAGCTTATGGCCGGCCTTAGGCATAGGCAAACTAGGCGACCGCCTACAGTGCTGTACAGGCCGGCCTTGTAAAGTGAGCAATTTTGACTTATTTTTTTATTTTTTTTTTATTTTAATTAATTTAATTAGTGCATTTTTTCTTCCCAGTGCCTGCAGCAGGTGGTGGGAAGAAAGAATGCACTAACTAAACTAATTAAAATAAAAAAAAAAAAAAAAATACAAGGGCGTCGGAGCCATGGGGGGTGAGCACTCTCCCACTTTTACAGCTGCAGCAGGTTGATTGCGTTTAGCATCTTCTCCTTTAATGAGAATCATGCGTGCTTACGCCAGCTTGGAAGTAAATCCAATTTGCAGTCGCACACAAATTTTAAGCTAGCAGTTCTGTGAAGTGGGGGGGGGGGGCTAAGTCCATGTGGCAGTTTGATTTAGAAAGAAGGTGAGTAAGTGTATGTGTGTGTAATTCAAACCATTTGTTTCTGTATGCAAGAGAAAGAGTGTGTGTGTGTGTGTGTGTGTGTGTGTGTGTGTGTGTGTGTGTGTGTGTGTGTGTAGAATTTCAATTCCCCGTTCTATTTGTATGAGAGATAAAGTGCGTGCGTGCGTGTGTGTATGTGTGCTTCTAACAGAGAGAAGGTAGATGCGTGTGTGTATAATTTAGTTCCGTTCATTTCTGCATGTGAAAGTACTTGTCTGTGTGTTGTTTGAGAGAGTAGGACTGTATGGAATTTAGACTAGTTGTTAGTTGCTGTATGAAAAAGAAGGTATGTGTATGTTGCTGTGTGAGAGAGTAGGTATGTGTGTGTGTGTGTGTGTGTGTGTGTGTGTGTGTGTGTGTGTGTGTGTGTGTGTGTGTCCATTTGTGTCTCTATATGTGTGTGGTTGGGGAAATGGAATGAAGGAGTACCTCTGCTAAAATGATGTATCGGCTGCCAGCAGTGATTACCACAAGGGCACCAGAAAAGGTTTTGTTAGTGCTTGTGGTAATCACCGAGAGATACAGAGACATACAAATTAGTTTGTAATAAAGTTTTCCTCGTGGCAGCAAATTAGACTTTGGATTTCTACTTTCTGAGATTGCAATAAAAAGTCAGTTTTAGTTGCAGTCTAACCACTTGTAGTGAGGCTTGATTTTGAATCTTGGCTTATAAGTTTCCATTACTTTAAAAATGAACACATTAGGAAGATAAAATTGCTCCTGGTGTTGTACTTGTAATTATATTTTTCCCAGCAACATATTTATTCATACAAAAAAAAGTAAGGCATATTATTTCAATGGCTGTGGCAATTTCCATTCAATATATATAAAGAGGGAGAGAGAGCTGCTTGTCAGTCAGCTGCATTTTATGTTGATAAGAAGGAAAGAATGACAAAAATATGGAGCGCTTAAGGACATTAAAAATAAAAGTGCATGAAATGCATTTTGTAATCATGGTTTGTCAGTCAACCATGTATATAATTTTAAGTTTGAAATCTTGGGCATGGTTTTAAAAAATAACCATTGGGACAAATTTTGGAAATTAACTTGTGTACAGACTGTTTGTGTCTTTCGGCTTTTCCCGGTTAGGGGTCACCACAGCGGAACTCCAGTCCACTAATGATTGGTAGTTGAGTTTTACTTGCCGAGTTACCAGCCCTGACACACAACCTTCAATGAAGGTACGGCCATTCATGCATGTCTCCATGCAGAAGACGCTCTAGCTGAGAATCGAACTGGACAGCGCCTTACTGTGAGGCAACAATGCTACTGCAGCACCACCACCGCAGGTTACAAAAAGTTATAGAAATATAGATTGATTGCTTCTCATCGACTGGAAATTAATGCTGGTATTTCTATCCAACCATAATGTGTGACAACTCATTAAGCAATGGTTTACTAAAAGTCATAATGCTGAATGTAAATCCTGAAATGTCAAAATGTTGAAACGTTACAATGTTCAACTCAAAATGCCTACTAACAGCATACAGGCATACATGTAGGACATACTTACACAGCGTCAAAACATAGACAGTCAACAAACAGCAACATTTCTCTTTTAATGAAACTCAGAAATAATTGCTAACATGGATCCTGCAGGGAGAAAAGTCCAGCTCACTCCACATGTGACAAAGTACATATTTTGATTTCAGCATTTTAACATGTTGGTATTTTGATAGTTCTGTGTTGTACATTCAGTATTATGGCTTTTGGCATATAGCTTTTCAGTAAATTGGATTGGACCCATCAAACTCACTGCAAGAAAAAGACATGTTCCAAAAATTTGAATGTTTTTTATGTTGTTGACTTGAAACATGTTTCAGGTGTGTCTTAATTAGCCCAGAATGCATATTCACTATATTTAAGAGAGCGTGTGCCTTTGTACTGTTTGACTTAAAAAAGTATCAGGCCTTTGACAATAGACAGTGACAAACTATTGGCTATTAGTGTTAAAAGAAATCTTAGAAGAGAGATACTTTCCAAACGTGTGTTTCTCTGGCTATGTTATGTTATTCAGCTCTAAAATGCACATAGTCATAATTGTTTTAATTATATGATGGACAGATATTTTTCAGATCCAAAACTGTAGATGACAAATGTGTCCAGGATAACATAGTTCAGTTTGGGTCAAGAAATATGGCATAGACCTCTTTATATTTCAGTTCAGGAGGATATAGTTTGTCAAGACACCTAAATGGTGAACCACCACTTATCTTCCATTCAGATCTGGTGATTTATTGTACTTATGGGTCTAAGGAAACTTTAGGTGATGATAGAGTATTTAACGAGTGCATATTGATGGTAGATACATAATGGTGAAACTCATATATGACCTCAGAGCAAAAAGATGGGTATAAGGCCTGTAAATCTAGAAAACTTGACAAAACCCATATTACCATTTTTCCCCTAGAATAAAGATATAATTGACATAAATGGCAATACCTGCTAAAACCTACTCTCTTAGAACCAAGCAAAAATGTCTTTACTCATCAAAAATAAGTCAACACCATTACTTTGTAAAGTAAAAAGGTGTCCATCTCCCAGCTATTCTTACTCCTTCTGGTTTGCAGCTAAGAGTGTAGCACTGTTGATATAGTACTGCTCCTTCCTATCTTTTATGTGTGAAGCTGGCATTCACACAGGTAGAGAGTGCCTACACATTGAAAAATGAAAATCTACAAAATCACACATTTATTTTCAAAGAGATCACATCAGGGAAAACCTTCCAACAAACTTATAGAGCTTACTGAAGCTGCATACCCACTTTTAACAAAATGAGACCATCATTCTTAACAGTAGCATTAGTGCACATATTTAGCCTTCATGCTGGTCCACAGACAAATTACAGATGCCTAGTACAAAAGTTACCATACTTCCATTGACAAGTTTTTCACCTTAAAATATTGACTACAAGCCCATGCCTTCTTTACCTACTTTGGTTAAGATACGACGCAAATATATATAATCAAATGCATGGCTTTTTATGGAATACTGTCTCCTAGCATGATCCAAATTCAAACTTCCTCATATTATAATTACTACACTACTACTTCTAACAACATGAACTGTCTGGCCGGTGTCCCCTTTGACTCTGTAATCCATGCATGTTTATGTATAACCTGTATTTATTTATTTGAAAACTTTATGGAACTGGGCCTTTACATACTAATATATATATATATATATATATATATATATATATGTATATATATATATATATATATATATATATATATATATATATATTTTTTTTTTTTAATATGGATATATAGTTAGATTCTGCATCATACATCTTAGAATAAAACAATATTTAGAGGAACAGAGGAGAGGTATGAAGTAGTTTTATTATTAAGCTATTGCTTTATTATTTAGAACACAGCCTCAAAGCTCAGACCTGCTCTCATTGTACATGAATATTTTTTTTTCCTGAGGTTAAGATTGGTAAAGGTTGTAATTGGGCTGGACTGATGTGTGATCCAAGCTACATACCAGAGCCTTGCATGGTTCAAAACAGACCCATATACATTTGGATAAGAATATATACAACCATGTACATGGAGTAGTCTACTTAAGCTGTTAATATGCAAAATGTACCCCACATTGTCCTCTAAGCTGAGCCAATGAAGGCACCAATATGACATTGCAACTATTTTTTGAATAGACATTACTGATGCCACAACAAAATAACCTCATAACCACATTATAACACAGTTTGTAACTTTATGCTTTTGCTGGCTGGCATAACCAACACCCTTCCAGCTCAAGATTAAGGTCAGGGTGCCTAAGCCAAGCTGCCTCAGATCTGATTATAAAGATCCTTAGGGCTTGCCTCCCACTCCAAACAACCATTTGCCCTGGCCAAGGCTTAATCCTGAAACCACATTCTGTGATGAAGAGGCCATTAAAATATAACCAGGGGGATAGAAGTGGGGGAAGGCGCAAGGCAACCACCAGCTGCCTCTGGTTAATGGCTTAAATTAAGGGTGGCTGGGTGGGATCCTGTAAGTCACTGCCAAAATTGAACTTAATGCAAATGATGCTCACATAAATAGGGGAGAGGAGCTTCTCACTCCACCTCCCTTCAGTTCGCGGACAAATAGGCTCACTGGTAAGCCATTCTTGTCCTTTAAACTGAGTCATTAAAGACAGCAGTTGTATTGCTGATCCTTCATCAATTCCCAAGTATTTATACACTCCCTCTTGCTCAAGTTCTTTTATATCACATTTTTGTACCAAACTGATGTTCTGCTGGTGCTGCACTTTTCCTGCTTTAAAGGTTGCTTTTGCACATTTATCAAGGCCAAATGACATTGTAATATAATCTGAAAAAGTTTTGACAACCTTCAGCTGTGTTTTAGTTCCTCATCTGATGAACTGTACAGTTTTAAATTATCAACAAATAGAAGATGAGAAGAATGGTTGCATGCCTGCATTTAGGAATACTTTTTTTTTTTTTGAATTTGCTTTTTATTTCGTTTTCCATAGTTGTATAAGAGAATAAAAAAGAACAGTTAATACATAATAGAAATAAATAACAATGGATTTACATAAGGTCAAATAACACATATTATGCTGTATTTCACAATTTTCTGTGAGGTTATCCTTATTTATATAGCGTTTTAACTAAATTTAAGCAAAAAGAAAAGTACCTCTTCCCCTTTCTAACAAAACTTCATTCAATGGCAAAGCATGTCGTGTAATAACAAATGAAATAAGAGTAACAATAAGAGAATAATAAGAAGTAATTTATATACGTTTTTTACCATTGACCATTGTTATCTAATATGTAGAAGTATTTTAATTATCTCTCTAAATCTAACAAGGGAAACTATTTACAATATTTGCATTATTTACATGTGGTTGTCACTCTCGAAGGGTATTTTGGTAGAGTTTAAGGTTGTATGTAGGTATTAATGGAATTCAGTATACTTAATGCAATTGAGATAGCGTTCATAGAAAATACAATGGATGGTCTCCAAAGATTGGAAGAGGGGTTGACAATTAAATGTGGGCAGTACAATAGGGCAACATACTTTGATTTTAGTGTGCATTTAGGAATACTTGAATTTGTCTAGAGAACGGTAAAGGTTTTCTGTTTTGCACTGGATGCATCTGATTTAAGGCTTGTAGCTTCAGAAGCTTAAGTTGCTGATTTTATTCATTTTAAATATGCAATTTTGTTTGTCAGTGGAAAGTACAGGAGACTTTGTTTCTATTGCAAGGGGGAGGGGAGGGGGCTGGGTTCTAGTATTACAGGCATCTGAGTTGTTGGTGTTTGGACCATTCATCAGGTTATGGACTTCTTTGTCAGGAAGTTTATAAAGTGTAACTAAATAAAATAAAGAAATGTCTTTTTTAATTGAGTAAAAATTGTCAGAAACTATTTATTTTGAAGCTGGCTGTCTAGTTAGCTTGAATGAAGGAAGAAGCCATTCAAAAACATAAATAACAAACAGGCTAAAGCTTATTGTGCTGTTTTATTAACTGAGCAGGAATATGGATTGTCAGCAAAGTATCATAAGAAGAATGAAAATATATTGCTTATTAACTAAGGAGAATTATAGATGATCAACAAATAATTATGTTGGTGAGAGAAAGCAAAGAAGCTACTTACTATATGTTCAGGAAAATATATGCTGTCCATTTTGTTGGCTTGTTTAAGTCTTTCTGGGTAGTCACTTTCTAGATGAGACTTTGTGAGAAAATTGTTACAAAGTATTACCTTTCTATGTAATTATATTTGACTATGTTACATTTTCTGTTTCTTACATACCACTTGCATATATATATATTCATACCTCTCAACTGTACAGATTTTTGCAGAATGTCCAGATTTTTGCCTCATATTTTTGGCCTATTCTTCATAAAATGTGTGTTTTTTTCTGGCAAATCACTGAGGATTTACTAAATGCCATCATACATTTGATTTTCAGCCTTCATTTCCTTCAGAAGATGCATGCTAAGACAAATGTTTTTATTCTAGCAACTTTCTAAGTCTATAAGACTTCATTTATAATCTGTCCCTGTTTGGGGACCTTTGACCCCCCACCCCCCATTATTTTAGACTTCATTCAGATTTTTTGTGCTAAGAGGTTGAGGTATGGAGGCATGGTATGCAATGTCCTAGCTGCCAATTTATTTGTTGCATTTTAAGAGGGGATAGGGGTTCTGCATTCCTTTGTGTGCCATCCTTTTGTTTAAGATGCCTAGTTACTATGAACTTGTCTGTTTCTCAGTCATTCTGTATTGCAATATTATCAGTGCACCATTTTTTTCTTTAAAGCAACGTAGGCAATTAATTATTCAAGGGCAGCAAGCACTGAATTTATAGATGGAACAGTGAAATGTAAAGTTCTTTGCCAGTAATAGCATCTTCATTAGTCACAAATCTCTTTAATGTAGAATTATTCAGATGTCGTTTACTTCTGCAGATTGTGCTTATTGACTGATACTGTTTGAGGGGCCTTTTATGGTTAAAATGTTCTGAAATGGACAGGTTTGTCATTATTGGCTCATACATTTTGTTTCATTACTTACTGAAAATGTTCAAAACTACAAATTTAACACACTGTAACAAGTATAAATGTTTTCAGTGTGCAACTAGCTGTTTTCTGTTTATCAAATGGCACACTGTGTTGTAGAAACTGAAAGCAGTGTTAGTAGCATAATTGCCCTTGGTGCAGAAGGCTGTGGATTCCACCCCACACTATGTAGATGGAGTGCTGATATGCAGTGCCTATACGATTGTTGATTATTTGGTGCATTATAAGGGGGGATAGGGGTTCTATACTCCTGAGTATGTCCTTTTGTATGAGATACCTAGTGACTGTGAACTTGTTAGTCATTTCCTATTGCAATATTATCAACTTACCAATTTGTAGTGTAATATAGGCAATTAATTTTTCAAGGGCAGCAGGCACTGAATTTGTAGATATCATTGATATGTAAAGTTGTTTGCCAGTAGCAACCTCTTCATTAGTTACAGATTTCTTTAATGTGGAATTCAAATGATTTTACTTCTGCAGAGATTGTGCGTGTGGAGTAATATTGGTGGATTGTAATGACAAAAGTCTTGAGTGGCCCTTTATTGTTGAAATTTTCTGAAATGGGTAGTGCTTGGTTCATACATTTTGTTTTATTGCTTATTAAAAGAATGTTTAAAACTACAAATTTAAAACATATTCTAACAAGTGGTGCTGCATTATACAAGGAATATAATTCAACACAATCAGGAAAGTGAATTAAAGAATAAATAAATGCATGCATGGCCCTAAAAAATGTGTGCAAGGAGTCTGTTTTGAAAACAGCCCAAAGGTAAACTTAATTCTCCACCAACCAGATGCATTTCTATGAATTTGGGTTTTTAATGCCATTTCAATGAATATGAGTTTCAAGGGCAGACAAGTTTACTGCTCTTGCTAAGTCTGTTTTCATTGTGAGACTGTATTGTTTGTTTAGCAAATGGCTATCTGTGTTTGTGCTATTTCAATATCTGTAATCATTGTAGAAGCAAATAACAGAATATATGAGTAGTAACTGGTGAGATAATCAAATAATGGAATACTGGAATGGCTGAGGAAGGGGCTGCTGCTGGGGTTTGCTGCAGGAGGGGCTGCTCTGGGGTGGTGGTCTATTACCCTTCCTAGAACCCTATTTGACCATGATCTGGCTCTGTATTCCAAGTAGAAAATACATATGCAAAGGTAGCTGCAGTTTAACTACATTACAAGGTATCTTTTTCTTCCTATGCATTTAAATAATTTAAGGAAATAACTGGAGTGGCTTTCTTGGGGAATGACCCAGTGGGTGTGGCTCAAATAGGGGTGTTTCATGAGTGTGGTAAGGGTGGAGCTTAAGGGGCGCTGGAGCACTACTTTGCCTAGGGCACCATTTTGGCTAAGGCCGGCCCTGCATGAACTAATGAGAATATGATGAGAGAAGTATAAGGTGGGTAAGGAAGACAGATGTGAGTGTAGTGATGTAAATTACTTCAGTGGCTACAAGGGCATAGCCAAGTTTGGGAGAGATGTTCTTTAAGAAGAAGAAGTTTAAAACTAACCAGATTTGATGTATGCCTAATATGTAGAGGAGTAGCATTCCATAATTTAGTGGCAACCTGGAACAGAGGAAGTCATCTGCTGAGATCTTTGATTTGATAGTTGTAAGGAATGATTGAGAAGCAGAGAGTAGTGGTTTTATTGTTGAGTAGTTTATTAAGGTATTTTGAAGTGAAGGAAAGTGTGAAGAAATTGGACACTGTCATCATGTGTGGCTGAAGTTTTTGTACATAATTTCAGATTAACCTGTTTATTAGGGTCTATATTATATAAGCAAATGCAATGGATTGCAAAAACTATATAATTGACCCACAATCCCCAAAAACCCAAAATGTCGAACACACGGATCAGTAATTTTTTTTCCAGGGAAAAAAATTGCTGATCCATAAAAAAAAAATCAAAACACAAAATAAAGTACTTTGTCTCCATTCCTACCATAGATGTAAAGGTTAGTTCTCTGTAAGCATCTGCCACATGAGTAAACAAAGTCCTAGAAAGGCTATTTCTATTCTCATTCCAACCTGGTAGAACATATACATGCATTTAACTATTCTCCTAAACAAAGAAACCCACACTATTACCTTAAAACTGCTTTCTAGTGATAACCTTACCATCTCTTTTTAAAACTACACTGACTCTTGACTATATTAAACCATTAATTCTTATACTGTTAGGTGACATTCTCATTAATCCTGGCCCAACTATTCAACCATTTCCCTATCAATGTCCACATAACAAACTTACAGTTAGCTATATGAATTTTTGCATCATCAATAACAAAATGGCCATGACTTAAACTATGGAAATAAAGGCCATAACTGAATCATGGATAACAGATTCATCACACATACTGCTATATTTTTCTCTAATTATACCGTGTTTATGAACAGCAGATCCAGTAGTCACCAAGAGGACATGCATTATTGTTTGATGAAATGACAACAACCTTTCTCGTACTTCGGTTGATAAAAGTCATTCTATGTGGGACAAGGGTATGCCTTGGTGGTAAGGTGTATACACACACACACACACACACACACACACACACACACACACACACACACACACACACACACACACACACACAAACACACACACACACACACATATATATATATATATATATATATATATATATATATATATATATATATATGTATATGTATAGCTGGGTCCTTATCAGAAGCTCGAGTTTTCAGAAACTCAAAATTGATATGATTGAGACCATATGATTGAGTCTCCGAAAACTCAAAGCTTTTGAATGGGGATTGAGGTACAGTGAGGATCGGGGAATTTCACCTTTTCCTCACTGTCATGTGATCTTGGAGTTGGTATATATAATATGCAGGGGGTTCAGGGGGACTTGCTGCCATGCAAAAATGTACATAAAAGGTTGATTTTTGTTGTTTTTTTGAAGTTAGAGTTTTCAGAACTTGATCATATCTTCTTGACACTTTGAATTTTGAGTTTCTAAAAACTTGAGATTCTGACATAGACCCATGTAGATATATCTATCTACCTAGGTCTACTTTGACCCATTGAAATTACACTTTACTGAAACTTAGATAAGTGATCCCACTTCAGCGAAAGTGCGTTTAAATGAAGACACACTTTTGCGAAACTCAGTACACCGAATAAAAACAAAAAAAGACACACAAAAAAAACAAACACATTTATGTAGGAGGGCAAACCCCCCCTGCACACCCACACACACCCCTGCTACTTATATATACTAATTCTGAGATTGCACTACAGTGGGGCAAAGGGAATATTCTCTTATCCTCATTGTACTGTGATCTATAACAACTACTCGTGTACTGAGTTTCACAAAAGTGCATTTTCATTTTAACGCACTTTCGCTGAAGTGGGATGGCTTATTTAAGTTTTGGTAAAGTATAATTTCAATGGGTTGAAATAGACCCATGTATCTATCTATACATATACATGTGTGTATATTTATTTATTTATTTATTTATTTATTTATATCACAGCAGTCTACACCTCCTTAACTCTGCTTGAAGCAACCCTACACATAGTTGTTGATCACACCCAACAGCATGAATTTCTGGTATTCAATGATGCAAACCTCAGATGCTTAAGTTCTCACAAATCCCAGCTATATGTGCTAATCTCTACCTTCAGTCTTACTCATCTCACATCAAGGGCGCCACCAAGCCTAACCCTACTACTACGGTTAATACTTTTCTTGATTTCTATTAACATGTTTGAAAACCTGCTATAACTCCAAGTATTATCTAACTCCATAAATGATCACTTTCCAGTCTTCTCATCCTGCTCAGTAAAGTACAAGAAAACTCCACATCAGCTCATGTTCTCCAGGTTCCACTTGAAATCATCGAATTACCATTTCATCGAATTGCAAATCATCAAGACCAAATAGTCGAAAACTCATTTCATCGAAAACTCATATCATTGAATCTCAAATCATCGAAAACTATAAAGCAACTACAAATAACATTCCACAAAGTTTGTACTATGTTTATGCAGGGGGGCAAGCCCCCCTGCACCCCCCATGTGGGGGGCTCCACCCCCCACACCCCCCGTAAATAAATATACCAACTCCAAGGTTGCACTACAGTGGGGGAAAGAGGTTATTTCCTAACCCCACTGTAGTGCAACCTTGGAGTTGGTATATTTTATTACACATATTAAACATAGTAAACAGTGTCTGGGATGTTATTTGTAGTTGCTTTATAGTTTTCAATGATTTGAGATTCGATGATATGAGTTTTCGATGAAATGAGTTTTCGACGATTTGGTCTCGATGATTTGCAATTCGATGAAATGGTAATTCGATGATTTCAAGTGGAACCATTCTCCAATACAACCTCTGACAACTCTGCAGACACTCTGTCTTGGGATTTAGTTACACAAACTGGAACAACTTCTGTAGCTTCAGAGACCGTGGATAATCTTATTCAATATTATTTTATGGATATAATGTTGTTCTAGCCATTGTATTGTTATGTATACAAGAAGCTTGACTTAAACTGCTCTTAATATGTTTGTTTAAAATATGGAGAATATGTTTACTGTTTTAACTTTAAGTCCATTGTGCTGCTGTTGCTGTTACTATTGTGAATTGTTTCTTTCCAAATAAGTTATTTGTGTGTATGTATTTGCACTTGTCTTTTTGACTCGGGTAATGGTCGAAAAGAGTTCCGTGACCAACCCACCTTTCTGGATAACAAATGTTAAATAAATTAAATATGGTTAGAAAAGTATCTTCAAATGAATCAGATTGATGTTTTCTGCAAGAAACATATTTGTTTGAAAGAAATGTACCTATATTTATTAGAATTACACAGTGCTACTGAATTCTTCTTTTAAAGAAAAGAAGAGAGCTAACAATTTTATGGAAGAATAATTCTAATGTGCCTGAAATTATTTCTTGCTTTAATGACACAAAAGGAATTTTAGTGTGGTAAAAATTCATAGGTTTAGGTTCATAGGTAATTATTAGGTATGCAGTCCAGGAGACCATAGAAGAGTTAGCCCAATATCTCAATTGCCCCAGCGCACTATCTCATTATGGGACTTTTTCAGATTTGCACAGTAGGCAAATGGAGGCTGAATAAACAAAACCCTGAAGTACATTAAGAGCTCATTAACTTAAACCTCTGTACTGACTACCAGACTTCTGAACTCTGTAAAAACTGGCAGAGATGAGTATCAGAACGAGCTCTCTACATTAGTAGCTATTGAACTGAATTTTTGGTACTTGAAGTTCGTATGCTAAATAACGTTTAGATATATTGTTAAATAAACTAAATGATAATTTAATTTTAGTGAGATATTTTAATTTTATATTAGATAAGAGGCATGCTGCGGTAGCTTTGTCGCCTCATAGTAAGGCGCTGTCTGGTTCGATTCTCAGCTACAGTGTCTTCTGCATTGAGACATGCATGAATGGGTGTACCTTCATTGAAGGTTGTGTGTCAGGGCTGGCAACTCAGCACTGCCAATCATTTGCGGACCGGAGTTCTGCTGTGGCGACCCCTAACCGGGAAAAGCCGAAAGACACACACACACACAAATTAGATAAGAGACATGGAACTAAGGTTCGAGTGCTCAGAATTTCAGTATCAGCAAAAACTTTTCAAATTGGGTAAATCTGCAGAATTTAAGAGATCTAAATGGTTTTGCGGACCCTGTTTCTTTATTTTATATACATTATCTACACTTTCTAGAACCTAAATGCAGAATGATAGCATTTCTCTTTAAGTTCCATTGGATTTACTGGACCATAGTACTATTTCATTTACTTCAGCAATTAATTATAAAAAATGCCAGACTTAATATAATTGCTTCTTATCTGATTATGTTTAAAGAATAAAGAATGTGATCTGTTTTAATGATACTAACAAAGTTAATGGAAGGATGATTTGGGATTCAATCTAGTCTGGCAGATTTACAGCTTGCTATAGTAATAAATTTAAGGAAAGGTATAGAGAAATGGTTAAGTTACAAGAAGATTCAAATGCTGCTGTCAAAAGCATAAAAAAGAGAATCAGTAATTTTGAATATAATCAAAACTTTAAATAGGAAATATCAACAGATCTTAGTCACAAAGCAGCAATAGCTTTAGAAAAGGTGAAACTGTAATCCGTGCTATTACTCCTAAAGGTCTGTATGCATTTGTGATGAGTTCAAAACTGACAAATAAGACAAGTCAGACAGAATATAATCAAGACTCTGACTGTAGGAAATATTTTACTGGTAATGATATTTTGGGAATGTTTAAGAAATATTATGAGGGTATCAACAATTATGAAAATACAACAATAGCTATAAATGTAGCAGATACATTTATAAAAAAGTAAAAAACATAACAAAGAAAATATTAGTTCAATGCCCAATTTGAAAGTAGTTGCATAGATAAAAAGATAAAGGAAAATGAAGCTTCTGGAACAGCTAGAATACTTACTGTGGCTTATGAGTTATTCTTAGAAACCTAATGATTTATCATGTTTCAACATATCCTACACAGAACTCATCAAAACAGTCCCAGAGATTCAGAAATAAACCCCACACACATACACACTGGTGGTAAAAGATGCAGGCAAAAGGGACTGCTTCTATGATGTGAGAAATTGGGATTTAGAGATGCGTTAGCTACAATAAAGCAAGACCTTATTATTGGCTAAATTATATCTCCCTGTATTGCCCATAACTTCAGTGAGTGCAAATCAGCACTTTCCTGCATTAGTGAACACTGGCAGCTCCATTCATTGCATTGGCCAAGACCTCATTCACTGTTTCACTCTCCCACACACATGCACATATTCAAAGACCTGCACATACAGATATACACACAACACACACAAACACACCTACCCTACCTATCGCCTAACTAAACCCCCTACTATTATCTCCCAGAACACACACACACACACACACACACACACACACACACACACACACACACACACACACACACACACACACACAATCACACTCCAATGCTACCAGTCCACTAAACTGCCTGGAACTTAACCTCTAGAACAAATAAGTGCACATGGGCTTTTGTTCAGGTTCATTAATATGGGTTGCTGATGTAACATATGTAGCTGAGCAACTCTCAGTATCTCAGTATAACTTCGCTGACTAAATGCCTTACTGCAGGCATTTTGGGGAGGGGACACATGGCTAATTAGCATAAGCTGCTCCCTTGGAGTGCCTCATTAGCATTTGTGTAAGCCAGAGAGCCCACTGTAGTGCTGCATGTCTTCATGTTGCAGCACTGTGGTAAGGATGTCTGTGAATCAGAAATGGCCATAGTGAGTTGTACATCAGACTTACACCTCATGGTAACCTTTTTGAATCTAGCCCCATGAGTTTTCAAAACCTATTTTTCTCCCCTTTCCCCCAGGATGTAAACCCTGGAAATTTGGTTATTTAGGTTAGGGGGGTGGTAGGACACATACCCCACTATGCCAATTACATAATTGTTTCCTTATGAGAAAAGAACATTTAAAAATGTAATTTCAATGAGTTGTGTACAGTAACTTTGGATGGAGTAACTATTATTTTCATAAAATATTACTCTGTTGATAACAATGTATCCGTTAATGTCCAAACAATGGCTGCAGCCCCCTCTTGGAGATACATATTTATTAACTATTATATTAAAAACAAGATAAAAACTCTAATCTGTGCTCATCATATAGACAGACATTTTACTAAGTGCTCATTGTAAGACATTTATGTCAGTTTTATCAAACAGACTAAAATTAATTCTGCCAACTTTACTAGGTAAAGATTAAACAGGTTTTATAGTGAAAAGACAACTAAAAGATGAACGGACGAAGACGAACAACAAACAAAAAAGGCAACTAAAAGATAATATTTAAAAAAAAATTAACATTGATTATAGCAATTATGCTAATCAAGTAATATAGTCCATAACACACAGAACTGAATTATTCAAAAACATAGCATAGTCATGCAAGACCATAAAATACTGCATTTAGCATGGTATGCACATGACCTTATAATGGAATAGGCATAATGGTTTAGGTCTTTACCTTACAGATACAAGATAAATGTTTTGATTCTGACCTCTGGTTATTGGCTAGGTCTGTAACAGTCTGCAGACTGAAGGCCTAGTGCTTGTCTATGAACCTGTGATAATGAGGCTAATGGTGAATGTCAATGGGAGCAAACAACATGGTGGCACAGTTCACAAATGCATAAAAAATTGTGCAATGAGCTGTAACCACTACTGTAGCAGCTGTATGAAATAAAATTCTGGTAAACAAAGACAGGGACCATACTAAGTTGTTAATAGTGGCAGTAGTATTTGTTTGAAGGGTTAGAAATATATAGACTTCCATATATAATAATTTCAAATGTTATATAAATATAGGGAATATCTATTACATCTATATATCTCTATCTATCTATCTATCTATCTATCTATCTATCTATCTGTCTGTCTGTCTGTCTGTCTGTCTATCTATCTATCTATCTATCTATCTATCTATCTATCTATCTATCTATCTATCTATCTGTCTGTCTGTCTGTCTGTCTGTCTGTCTATAGGTCTACTTCAGAAGATTAGAAGACTGACATACCAAAAGACCGAATCCCAAAAGACTGAAAATTCAAAATACTGAAGGATGGAATTTTCCCCATCTCTATTCTTGTGCAGTCTTGGAGTTGGTATATATAATTAGTAGAGGTGTGGGGGAGCAGCCCCCACATGAGGGGTGTGGAGAAGCTTGGCCCCTGCATTAAAAATGTTTTCAGTATTTTGTGTTTAAAATAAATGGCAACTTTTGTTGTAAACTGCTACTGCTAATAGAAGCTTAAACACTCAACAGAAGTTATAACCTTTAACTTCAAGTCTTACTAAGATATATCAGAGTATGTATCCTCAGATTTAATGAAAGCAAAATAAAATTTATTTTATTTTATCCATTCAGAACATAGTTCATTCTTTATAAATCTTATAAAGTGTAACTGGAGTTGTAAAAATCTAAAATATTTGGGAATGACATACATAATATTTTACAGACTGTTACACAATTTAATTATGGCAGTATTACACAAAGCCTTGTAACATCCAAATGGAATAATATGCTATTTAGCTTTATACACAAATTAAATTTAATTAAAATGATATTACTGTTTCAAGTGATACAGATAATTCAAGCTACTAAATGAAATTTGTTTACTATTTATTTGAATACATTTACTGGGGTAGAGCACTAATCAGTTCTGACCAAATTTCAATCTCAGGCCAGGGTCAACAAAATGACCAGTCATACGAAGTATACAAGAGGACAATAACAGTGAAGTGATAGTAAATAAAGTACAATTATAGAACTATGCTACAAATAAAAAGTACAAACATATTAATATACAATAAAAAAACGAATAAAGCGTATAGGTCTTTTTGTTGGCATCCTAACAGACTTAGGATAGACATGAAATACCATTTTGAGAGATGGAATAACGGTGATATTGAATTTTAGATGTTAACTCATATTGTATAGCTTCCATTTTTAAAATTATAGTTTAATGGTTTGCTATATCATACCTGCAAACTGAAAAGCAGCACACAAAATTATTTATTATTATAAAAAACAAATCAAACTTTAGAATCTATCATTAGAGTTAATAAATAATAATTACTGGCGAACTCTAGGTCTTGGAGTCGAAAACAAATAATGAAAAAGGCAAAATTGCATGATAAATGATAGTGCTCAGAGTGGTGGTGATTCAGAAACACAGTAAGTTTGGTCATGCAAGGCCATGATGCACCATAGTTGGCATGGTATGTAATCAGCTGGATCCCATTCAGAAGTTCAACTCATCAGAAAGTCAAACTTCATATAGACTAGACCATATGATCGTCTTTCCAAATAATTGAACTATGAAAAACAACAAAAATCTATGTTTTTGCTGGGGGACAATCCCCCTTGCACCCCCCATGTTGGGGGCTATACCCTCACACACCTTGCATATTATATATACTAATTCTCAGATCACACTACAGTGTGAAAAGGGTAAATTTCCTGATACCCACTATACAGTGATCTCCATTTAAAAGCTTCAGCATTTCAGAAAGTCAATCATATGGTCTCAACCATATGAGGTTCAACTTTCTAATAAGTCAAGCTTCTGAATTAGACCCATAAATAACCATATAATGAAATGGAAACAAGGGTACAGCTAAGCATACTCAATGTACTCAAATGAGTAAATTTTTATCTAAGCATCTCTTGGAAACTTTAACACATAAAAAACACTGAAATTTAGAACTATGTAAATGAATATTTACATTATAGAGGCATAAAAGAATACTTGTGTGAATGGAATAAACCTCTAAAAATAGCTTTTTATGGGTATAAATAGTAGCAGTTGAAAATAAAGTGTCCCCTTCCTATTTGCCTGGGGTAGCATTTTGAGGATTGAGTACAATTTTTTAAATGATAGATGGGTGATAGGGTCAACAGCATTAGGTAAGAGTACAACATGTACATTTCTATCTACACCCCTGAATGGAAAGGAGCAACATTATGATAATGTGACCAAATGAATGCAAACAACATGGTGGAGTAATTTGGAAATGCATAAAAATTGTAAGATGAGCAATGACCATTTTAGCTGTATATGATGCCCCTGCCCTGTCCCAGTAATCAAGGATCCTCAATCCTCACCACTAACACTAGTGAGGGGACATGCACATTGGGAGGATGACAAGCACACACACACAGTAAAGTACATTTTCCCTTAAGAGCACACAGAGATCACAGTCAGTTTGGGGCTGTTTTTTCCCTCCCTCTCTCAAGATCCTCAAAAAGACTCCCACTGGTACAGCTATAGGGTTAAGATCTCAGCCAAGTGGTCAAGCCAAAACCTCCAGCATCCTCTCTGTCCAACCAATGCTTCATGTCCCTGCCCAAGTAGCTGACACACACTCACACACTTTGAGATTTGATTTATATACAAACACACAAACACTCCTGGGGAAGGCTGGCACAGGTTCACTGGCTATGCCCCTTCTGCCCAGACTAAAAGGTAGTAATCACAGCCACCAACCACTACCTATCAGCTACCATAAGGACCTTACAAAGGGTGACCAATTCTACTGTGACCAACAGCAAGGCTATTGGAGTGGCCTATATAGTTTCACCAAATGCATATGCAAGTACTTTAAGAGCTTAAATGACTCTACACAAAACCAGCCACAATTAATAGGTTTAAATATATTTAATAATAATGAATAATAAAAGCACAAGACAGTGCTCATTAACTCAACACAGCAACAACAGAGTTCAGAATCACATGAAATATTTTAAAACAACATTGCAGAACAATTTCACATAAATACAAAAAACATCTAGACTACTCTTACTATTTTCCTATCTAGCTCTATGAGAGATATTAGGATTTAAGTCTTACTTACAGAGCCAGGGAAATATTGATGAGAAGTGCTGAAGAGATGTTTACAGGTCCAAAACAAAATACAAAATGCACAGACTTTCTCTCTGAGATAGTTCTTAAATTAATAGTACATATTACTGCTCGGTTAGTTAGATGACATCACTATTTGTCACCTGCATCTAGTTTCCATGCTAAACAAATACCAACAGAATTTAACATGTCTCTGTGAAAAATACTTATCTCTTAGAAGCTGACACTTATCTCTTAGAAGCTTGCCTGAAAATGGAAGTTGTAAAACAATTACCTTGGAAGCTTGTAATTACCTCTGTTTCCAGACAATAGGAAAGCCTAAAATTCTAGACATTGTGTCTGCTTTGAGCTTAAACAGAGATAACAGAGTCATAAACAAGTTTCACTTATTTTCTTGGAGTTTGCAAGTTAACTATGTATATATTCCAGCCTTTACTATCAACACATACATTTGCATAGGCATGTAGTTTATACACATTTCTGCTCTTTTCCAGCAGGGTACACTGTGGTTACAATCTTGAAGCTTAGTACAGAACATATAGTTTTCTTACATATTTAAGGCAAGCATACAAATCATATTACTATTCACAAATCACAGAATTATTTACAAAATTCTATCTAGCTGGGCTGGCAGCCTTCACACTTTACGCCATAGAATCCTGGTGAACAGGGACAACACTAAGATGTTAAGCTTAGCAGTGGGATTAGCAGAAATGTACACATCTGAGGCTGTTTTCTCAGTCAGTAGGCACAAAGGGATATTACCTTTCACACTAGCAGTGGATCTGGCCAAGGGTAAGATGCCATCCTTTCCATGACACAGAAATAGTGGACCACTACAATGTGGACAGAAAAATTGTACAAGAGCTGGTAGGCATATACTACCCTCACATGCAGACTCGTGAAATGTGTGGACTACCCATTCCTGTGGACACCAAGGTATGTATATCATCAACAATCCTTACTACAGGGATCTTTCAATGACCAACAGGGGACATGGTGGTTGTATCCCAGGCATCAGCCTCACAGATACTACACCAGTTTCTTGATGCCATGGAGAAATAGATTGTTTCCACTTATTAAAGAGAAAAAAAAGCAACACAAGGAGGTGTTCTACAACATAGATAATTTTCTTGAGGCACTTTGAGACATTAATTGCACCCATCCATACCTCTCAACTGTACAGATTTTTGCAGAATGTCCAGATTTTTGTCTCACATTTTTGGTCCGTGTTTCATAAAACTGTGGTTTTCTGGCAAATTAGTGGCAAATCATTAAAGACTGAAGTTAGAAAATAATGACAGACATTTGAGTTTCATATTTCATACCCTTCAAAAAATGCATGCTAATTCAGAACCTGTTATTCTATCAACTTTCTAAATTTGTAAGATCAATATTTAAAAATTGTCCCTATTTTTTGGGCCTTTGTCCCACTTTTATTTATTGCTTTGTCCAGCTTTCTTGTTCTAAGAGGTTGAAAAGTATTATTATCACCAAAGTCCCACCAGGGACATAGTAGTATATAAATGGCAAGGGGTTTCACTCCATCAGCTGCCAGGTTGTTTACAATACAGGGTATAACATACATTGTTAGTGTGTCATTGTGCCACACAGGCAGTGACCATGATTCCCACATTGGACATACATGTGACTTATATATAATTTGTGTAGTGTGATTTTCTTCATGGATATATTATTGGTGATGCTAGATATGCCATTGAGCCATGGCTACTGACACCAAGACAAAACTCACAGACAATGGCAGACAATACATACAACTCTGTAATATCATAGGCCTGCACCATCATTAAATGTGTGTCCACAGTGGTGAAGGCCCACTTCTGCTGCTTAGATGCCTCTAATGTCAGACTGCATTATGATCAAGAATTCTGCAGGAAAATATTTGTCTTGTATGGAATGTTACACAACATGCTGCTATGCAACCAGATACAGCAAGATATTGACATCATAGCAGTGGATTTACCAATACCAGAAATAGGGTAGGGGCCTGATTTGGAGGTTTTGGAGGGTCCCTCTATAGGAGATGACAGTATAAGGTGGAGGTGAGCACTGTATGCCATAACACTAGCTAAGAGGCAGCATCTGGTGTACAGCTATGGACCAGATTAGACATAATAAAGACCAACAATGATGCATGCAATGCAAACAATCAAGTCACATTGTGCATCAGACATAAGCTATCTCAGTAATAGAGCACTGAGGGCAGGACACAGCTGTCATTATACGCACAGATGGGGACAGCCACAGTGACAGTGGTTGGCAATGGGCCTAGGAGGGTGTAATGATGTGAGTGTGTATGTGAGTCATGGCCTATGAGTGAATCAGCTTGAAAGACTGTGTAGGGGGTGTCTCTACCATTAAGTAGGTGTGCAGAGATTGGCAGAAGTAAATCATACTGTATGTGGTGGAGCACAGTTCTTGCAGATGTTGCAAACAATGTGTGTATTTCTGTGTGACAAGTCCAGGGTATTCAGAGCAAGTATGTGTAATGTCTATGTGCATTCCCATCCATAGGGGCATCCACTCTGCAGAACATCACTGGCATGATCCATGGCTGGAATAGAAGATGGAGTGTTTTGTGAGAGGGAATGGTGAGCCATGCCATGGGGAGATCCAGTATATACACCTCATATTCACAGTGGAAGATTAAGTGTGCTTTGGGACCCAGGCTCTTTTTAAACCATGGGCTTTCTTACACACATTTTTAGGACTATGCATAAATGCATATGTTCTTTTGAATTTGCCTTCTTGATTGTTTTCAATTATATTTCCTGTTTAATATGGCAACATGTGTTAGCTAATGTTTTAAATTTGTAGTTTTGAACATTTTTTCCAGGAAGCAGTGAAACAAAATCTCTTAACCAATAATGACAAAAGTACTCATTTCAGAACATTTCAGCATTAAAAGGCCACTCAAGCTACAGTGCAGACATTACATGTCAGATTGAAATAAAATGGTCAGAGAAAAGTATTCCAATTTGCTTTACACAAATACACACTAATCCTGCAAAGACAGACTAATGACTTTTAACTTTATCAGCAAACCAATATCAGTCATTTTTATCCCTAGACATTCCACAACTCAAAAATTATAGTTATTTTGTTGATTACATTCTTCCCATATATCTGTGTCAAAACTAATAATGATTATAATGATCAAAGAAACATAAAACTAACAATAATAATGACTAAAGTAACATATGACAACCACACTGTAGCCATAGTAAAGTATTATAATATAATTCATGTGCACACATACATTCACACTAGTCTTGCAAAACCAGATTAAAGACAATGTAAATATGATAATAAGAGTAATGACTTTTAACTAAATGCAGACATTATTTACAACCTGATCTTGTAGAAAATATTGTATCACAGTAAGATGCAACAATGACTGCATAACAGAGGCTGAATATCAAACAGTTCCAGTCATCACTCCAAATTATGCAGACTATATAATCTGACAAATGTCAACACATTCACATTTGTTTGATGTGGTAAAGAAGGTATTGCAAAATATTTTTAATACGCAATGTAGATTATAGTCTGTGATCCAGGTTTATTAATTAATTCATTCAGTCTTTAGAGTAATCAATAAAGCAAAACAATTAAAGGCAATATTGATGCTGCAGAAGTATTTGTTCCACAGCTAAAAAGTAATACAAGAATCAAAAATATTAATGTATAAAACTTACTGTGATATTTGGGGGGGGGGGTGGCTTACATGCTTGTAGGACACGTACATCTAATTTTTGACCTCCGCATGTCCTTCCGTATCATCAAGAATAAGTTTCCCTTGTGACATCGAGTAACAGTCTGACCTACCTGAATGTCTGGTAATGCGTTATTGTTACAGCATACATCTACGGAGTCAACAGACTCAGATCATGATCAAATGGAGCCCCATAGAGAGTGATGAACCATGCCCCTACCAGTCATATCAATATCCCATTAGTTGTCTGTCATTCCCCATTTACCATAAATCATTGCCGAAACCTGTCAGTATGCATACTATTTCTGTCTTTACTTTAACAATGATCATAAATGTGTGGATTTAATACAAAAAGTTATTCAAAATTTACAGTAAAACACTGACAGCCATTTGATGAATAAAACAAATACTTTTCACTGAAAATAGTCAGCATGAGCAATGGTAAACTTCTTTTCCTTTGAAGCTCACATTTATTGAAAATTCCTCTGACAATCCATTGAACTACAGCACACATGCATGGATTCATAGTCAAATAGCATATAGTGAAGCACTAATTAGGGTCTATCTGAAGGGTGCAAGAATTCAAAAGGCAAATGTGTAATGAACAGCGTACTTGACACGTGTCACTCTTCAGGGACAGCTCAGGCACACTGTTTGGTGAAGTGACTTCTTCATACTCATAGTAGACAAACAAAGGCTGAGGAAATCACATGCTGTGCTACAGGAATTAGCTCAGTAACAGCTCATAGTCTTATCTCATCTGCACCAAGTACCAGACAAACTGTCTGTAGCCCAGCACAGTGCATTTCAGACCTGTGCACCTGAACAAAAGAAGTTAAATTAAAAATGCATTTATAGTTAATATTTTAACTTTAAACTCATTGACATAATGCTGTGCATTTATTCAAAGCAAATAAGTACACTGTCCTCAGCCAACAAAAGAAGGAAACTAATGACTGTACCCAAAGAACATGGAGCCCCTGTTTACTGCAACCAGTTCCTTCCTTCCTTTATACCATACCTACTCTGGGATGCAGGACACAAACACACACACATATGTGTCACCATCAATTACAGTGCCTTGTATGAAATAATTGAGAACTGTATTTCAGCTCATTACTTTGAGAACAATACAGTGCATCCTGCTGTAACCCCCATTTCCTCTCAACCACTTAGATCAAGAATCAGAGACAAAGACTCAACAATCAGGAACAGATTTTAAATCCTCCTCTCCTATACTAAGAAATTGCATTGGCAAGCATTTTCAGATGGATAAAAAGTCTGGAACTCATATGCCTGCCATTATTTAATGACTAATCTACAACAATTTGCCAAAAAGCCACAGAATTTACAAAGAACAAACCATAATAATTTTCAATTACTTTGCTCAAGAATTCAAGACAAAGCAAAACATTTCTTTATGTATTTGTTAACCAGGTAAACCCAGTGGAAAAATTGTCCCTTTTTAGGGGTGATCCCGGAAAAATCTGAATGACTTGTTCACAGTCACACTGTAGGCATATGAGGGTGGTAGGATTCAGACCATGTAGTTTTGACTACAGGAAGCAGTTTGTTAACAGCTCTATTTCACTTAGCAGAACAACAACAGGTGTTGCATGGACATGCAATTTCTAAAAAAATGAGAACTATGAAACTGTCTTGCCTGGCAGTAATCCTCAGTGATTTACCAAAATAAATAATTTAATGGAGACTGGGCAGTTGGTGTGGAGGATTAAGACTCCAAGCTCTTAACGAGGGGCATCCTGTAGTTAAGGATACACAGTTTGATTCTTTCTACCTCCATTTGCCTACTGTGTTGCAACATAACTGGGGAATTTTACATAGACACACACACACACACACACACACACACACACACACACACACACACACACACACACACACACACACACACACACACTAAATTTCCAACACTCTTGGGCGAGGAAGCTCAAACACACACACACATAAGCTAAACTTACCAACACTAACAGAGGAAGAGTTTACTCTGCCATTAGAGTTAAATTCCAACCAGCATTTATGGAGAGAGATGGAGTTCCAGTATGGATTTCACATTCTGCCAAAATTAAGCTAGTTAACACTTGTTGTTGTAATTCTTGTGCTACTTCCTGTACATGCACTCTCACCGGTTGTGCTGTGTGCTGTGCTACTTCCTGTATACCGGAAATATTGCACTATTGGCGCATGTTGTTTTGTTGGCTGGCCATGGGCCTCTGAAGCTGTGGGACCCATTTCACTCCTATTATATTCCACCTTTGCATATACATGTGCATCCATGACTGGCTACAGCACCATTAACACTGGTAGTAGACATGGAGGATGTGATGCTATGAGACTTAGACCCTTCCCTCACCATCCCATGGTGGGTTTACCACTGGAGGTGGAACAAGGAGACCACATCATTGTCACTGTCATTCAGATGTGCAGCAGCCATTGGAGGATATATACTCCACCTGGCATCTTTCAAAATTGTTGCCTAAATAGGTGAAATCTTCTTTGATGCCATTATGAAGCTCATGCTCCATACTAATCAGCTATGCAGTAGCTATGGAGCATTGGTCTGTGCCTGTATGACTACCCACTACTACAATGCATAAAGGACGTGGAGATACTCAGCTCAGGTGTGAGGTTAGAGCCACTGGCATGCCACCTGCTTCTGCTATTCTCATGCTAATTGGAGATGCCAACATTCACTGTTGTTTGGGAAGCAGGGAACAAGATTGCACCCTGGCTGCTGTGCCAGCCAGTTCTTGTCCTACACTTGTTTTCTGAGACTTTGGTGTGGGTTTCATAGACAGTTGAGCTGTATCAATGGAACAGGAGAGTAATATGATTGCCAAGGTACTTGTGACTAAGTGGCATTATGGCCATAGTCTGTGCCATGCTTTGGCTGCCATCATCATCAGGCTCAAATGTTTCCTTGAGATCAGGAATACTAACATCTGTAGTGGGGGACCCTTGCATCAAATCACCTGTGAGAGAAAACAAAAACAGCTTAGTGTACCATTGCAATTTGGTGACAATCCCAGATTCCAGTACTGCAACAGCTGTACAACTGTACAAACATGCAAAGAGTACAAGTTTTTGTAAGTTGTGCAGACTCCCACAGCAGCTGATGCCCTGATTTGCCTGTAGGGATGATATGACTATATTCATTATGTGACTGGTTCTGGCTCTATGACATGGTGTATTACACAGTACATATGTAAGGATTACCCTCAGACACTCATGGTGGTGGAAGATTCCACCCCAATATCCAGTCCTCCACTGGTTATGAGGGAACAGTCTTTCAAACCAGAAAGAGATGCTAGGAACTCCCCCATGTCCATGAGGGATACAAGTATAGTTGAAATCCCACCCAATGCCATCTACTATATTGCCATTACTTAAGCAATGCTTCTGAATCCCAGCCTAGATATGCTAATTTTATATTGACATATGTTAAAGGCTTTATTTACTAGTATCCTAGTCTTGGGTTTTTACAATATACAAAAGTGAAATCAATGTCGGCACGTATGGCAATATACCACCTTGCCTTTACTACAGGCTTTATAGAAAATATTGACTATGGCAAAATGGATAGAAAATGAGAGAAATCGTATGTTCATTTAACTGGAGATTGGCTATCCAGACAACTAGATAATTTATATTTTCTAAAATGTAAACCATGGCACAGACTGCATTAAAAAAATAAGATACCCAATTCAAATATTTAATGTCAATGTTATAAAACAAAGAAAAGTCTAACTACGTTTTGTAACAACATCATACTGGAAATATTTGATTCAGGTGAATTATCACATTTTCTGAAGCAGATTAGACCACTATTTTGGAATGAACTAGGAAAACAACTTCATTACCTTTTCGAAGAATATTTAAGGGGACATTTCTGCATCCTACTTTTTATGCTTCATACAAAATGGAAAAAATCAAGAATGGTGTTGATTGTTGGAGTTTAAAAAAATAACTAATGCTGATTATTGGCATCATGCATTTTCATTGTGAAGTGGTACTGGAATTCTAAGAGAAATTCCTAACTTTTTCTCAAGTCTTATGGACAGATATATTAGCTTATCAAAAAAATGGTATTATCTAATGAACCATCTCCCATATATGTCAAGAACAGTCAGTTACAACTCCTTTGATATTATTTAGCTGTGTCCAGGAAGACAATCACTAGAAACTGAAATAAATTTGTTACTCCTCGTTTTTCAGAATTCTTGAATGGAAATACTATTATGCATGAAAGAGAAATTAACACTATTTAAATGAAAATGAAAGAATCTTTGATACATTGTAAGAAAAAAAAAAAAAGCAGCGGTGGTACAGCGGTAGCCTTGTTGCCTCACAGCAAGAGGTTCTCCTGTTCGATTCTCGGCTGGTGTGCCTTCTGTGTGTGGTCTGCATGCCCTCCCTGTGGTTGAGTGGCCTCTGAAAGACATGTGTGAATGGGCATGCCTTCGCTGAAGGTTGGGTGTCAGGCTGGCAACTTGGCACCATAAAAATCTACTACAAATCATTAGCAGACCAGAGTTCTGCTGTGGCGACCCCTAACTGGGACAAGACAAACATTAGATAGAAATAAAATATGATTTTATGAGAATAGTTGTTTAATTTGGCTCTATCATATTATGTGAAGAAATTACAACACTAAAATCATTTAAATACAGTGGCTTGCTGTGCAAATGATGTAAATAGATGGTACAGATATTGTTCTGCTTTCAGAAGCACATGAAATAGTTTCTGTCACGATTCTGCAGTATGTTATGCGACCGATTCAAAGACTAGTAAACCAAAAGTGAACTTTTGGCATGACAATTAAAACTTATAATCAAATCCCTCATACCATGAGGTAACACACAGGACAGAGGGGAAACAAATCAACTGAGTAATTTTGTTTGTTAAGTGCTTTTGTCCAAACTTAACTTATTGGACTTCATTAGAACAAATAAAAACATACATTGACATTTTGGTAACAGTCAATGTATTGGATTTATTCACACTGATCCGTCATGAAATAGGAATGACCTGGTTCAGTAATAGGATTGCATGTTATAATTTACTTTATGCAACTCATATAATGTTGCTTAACACAATGATGGAATTTATTTTAAAATATAGATTTTTTTTGAAGTTGGAGTTACAATGGGTAAGGCATGTGCCTTCACATTTTCCAGTTTAAGTATGGCATATTAGAATGAGAGGTATGTATTTCATTCTTATTTCCTTGATTAATGGACTATTTATTATAGGTTTTTAGATTACATTCTATATGGAATAACACTGAGGTGGGATTGTTACATTTTATTAGGTACATTAATACAATTACAAAATTTCTGAAGTTTATTTTTAATTATTTTTGGATCAGATAGATTATCTTAAAGTATTACTTACTAAAGATGATAATACAGATTCTTTCAAATATTTATAAGAAGCCAACATTTTCTAATACCTACATACAGTATACAACTAGACAACTATAACATAGGATCATAGGATCATACGAAGTTACTAGGCTATTAGCCCTGAGGCCCTTATAAGCCTAGCCAAGAGTTTAGCCCATGGATAGACAAATCAGCACCCAATGCTCCTGTCCAGCAGGGACATGGGTGGAATCCCAGGGATGTATTTTCTATTTCCCATCCAGTTATCCAGATTGTGCTTAAAAAGGGGTAAAGAGGTACTCTGCTTAACGTGGAAAGGGAGTTTATTTCATAGATAGGAGAGTCTCTGGGACACAAATCTGTCCTGCCAGCAAGTCCTATTGATGTCACAGACCAGGGTGAGGCCGCGTGTGCAGGTTACTCGATTGGAGCTTGACTTGCGGATATGCAGCAGTCCCATCAAGGCGGGGTCCGAGATCACCTTGAATCGCAGACAGAGGTCACCTCTGAGGAGTCTGTATGAAACAGAGTAGAGGCATAGGGCTTTTAGCCTGTCTGTGTATGGTAGATTATTGAGGCCTTGGATTCTCCTGGTGAGGAACCTCTGTGGTCTCTCCAACTGCTGTATATACTTTGCGAAGTACATACTGAATAGAGTATTGTACTCAATAATAGGCCTTATAAGGGAAGAATACAGGGATGTTATGACCTCCTTGTCCCTGGATGAGATACCCTTACTTATAAGGTGGGCCATATAGAAAATTTTCCATACAATGGAAGCAACATGGTGGTCAAAATTCAGGCTTCTATCAATCTGGGTGCCAAAATCCCTCACGACTGACTGTATGCTTAGTTGTTGTTATTAATGTGATAATTTGTGGGGACATCTCTCTCCCCAAAGGGGATGAAGATGCATTTTTTTTTGTATTCAGCTTGACTGGCACCAGTCATTTGTTTGGGTGAGACCGTCTTGGAGGATGTCCACGTCACTAGGGGAATTGATGAGAGCTCCCAACTTACAGTCATCTGCAAACTTGGTCAGCCATAGCCCACTGATTTTGGCCGGTACCACAGAAATGTATATCCCAAATAACAGAGGCCCCAAGACTGAACCCTGGGGTATGCCACTCAATATGGGTCTACTGCTTGAGGTGGCTTCCCCTATTTTAACTAGGTGGGTTCTATCAGTGAGCCAGTTGACTAGCCATCTGGTAACATACAGATTGATGCCTAGTTGAGAGAGTTTATCTATTATGCCCGAGTGGGGAATAGTGTCGAAGGCTTTGGCCAGGTCAAGGTAGGCAGTGTGCACTGTCTTTCTCTCATTCATGGCTTTGGTGACTGTCTCAAAAAAGTCAACCAAATTTAACAGACACGACCTCCCCTTGACAAAGCTAAACTGTGTGGGATCGAGCGTTTGGAGGTTGCCAATGTCCTTGTTTATGAGGTCTATGATAATCCATTCCATGACCTTGCAGATTAGGCTAGTTAGGCTTATGGGTTTATAATTTCCTGGATCAATGGATGCTCCACCTTTGTGTAAAGGGATGACAGTCATTTGTTTGGGTAAGACCGTGAGGACATGCTTAATAAACCACTTTGTTGTGCCAAGGATGGTCTGTACCTTTCCCCCTCTAAGCTTTCGGGTAATGGCTAAAACTTTATCCATCCCTGCATTCTTCCCTTATAAGGCCTATTATTGAGTACAATACTCTATTCAGTATGTACTTCGCAAAGTATATACAGCAGTTGGAGAGACCACAGAGGTTCCTGACCACTCAGCTGGGACAAAACCAGTACTCAAGCTTTGGTTGAATAGGGTGCCTAATGGTGCTGCAAGTTCATGCCAGAGTTCATGTAGGATGCAGCCTGGGATGTTATCAGGTCCTATGGAAGCTGTATTTTTTGCCTTTGAGAGAGCAGTGATGACTTGATCTCTAGATATAAGGGGAAGGGGGCAGGTACTGGGAATGTCCTGATTTACTGATGGGGCCAGACGGGTGAAATTTTCACTGAATCTATCAGTCAGCAAGTTTGCTATATCTACGGCATTTGTATATGTGGTGTCCTTAACCATCAGTTCTGAACAGATCTGGGTGTTACCTTTGAGATTACGGACATATGTGAAGAAGGCCTTATGATTGTCTCTAGTAGGTGTGGCCAATTTGAACTCAAAGTTTGCTTTGGAGGATTTCACTAGTGCTCATATTTGCTTGTTTAGGCTAAGGAGAGATTGCTTCCAATTGGGCACCTGCTCCTTCTTTGTCCTGGTCAGCAATTTTTTTTCTTCAGTTATAGAGTTTATTTATTGCAGGTGTCCACCAGACAGGTTTACTCTTCCTTGTGGTGGATGATTTAGTCCTGTCAGATATTCCTGATTCCATGCATCTATATAAGTGTTTGTATAGTAATTTGGTATAGTTTTGGATACTGGTGCCAGTTCCTATAGAGAGGGAGGCAGCTGTGAAGCTGTTTATACCATCCCTCCGGAGGCTGACCCTACCTAGAAGGGGGGCAGGAAAGATGGTGACTTCAATTATTACCGCTTTATGGTCAGCTCTTACAAGGGAGGATGATACTGCAGGGATGCTGCAGTGGCTACTTATGTTGGTTAATACCCAGTCCAAGATATTATCACCTCTTGTGTGGGTATTGACTAGCTGTTCCAAAGCATTTACATTTACAAAATCGAGACGTCTCTGGGTATTTATGTTCTGGCAAGAGTAGTTTTTCTTATGTTTGGGTAGCTAAAGTCACCCAGGATCAGGGTAAAGGGTTGAATCTTGATAGATTCGAAGACATCTAGATAGGCAGTTTGGGCATCTTGGGTCAGATTTGGGGGCCAGTAGCTAGCTATTATTTGTATAGAGGGTCTTGTCAATAGTTAACTGCACCTGGAGTGTCTCCTGTGTGTCATACTGTTTGACCAGCCTGGAGGTGTGTGTGTCTTTAATATATATTGAAATTCCACCTCCTTCGGCTTTACTACCAACAGTTTGGGGTCTGAGTGTATGATAGGATGAGTAATCAGGTAAGGGTGGAGTGCTCTCCACAGCTCTGAATCAGGTTTATGTGACCAAACAGATGTCAGCATCTTCCAGGGTTAGGAATGCTTGCAATAAGTGCAGTTTCATGTTTAGACTCCTAGCATTAAGCAGCATGACCTTTAATTTGTGTTTTGTTAAAATGTAATAAACACATCACTTCTTTTTATAGCCAGGCATCATCATATGACTACATATAAAATATAAATACATTAAATATTAAAAATCAAATACAGATACGCTCCCCTTTACTATATCTTTCCTTTTACAAATATTACTATAATTATAAATGAAACAACTTAAAAAACATATTTTGGATTTTTTCTGCTTATAAAATGTACATATGCTCAATTTCACTACCCTAAATGCTTAAACTAGATAACATTGTTGACCTTTAAAACATTATATTAAATGTATTGCAACTGCTCTTTAAAACCACATAAACTTGCGACATAAACTTTTCCTCTTTCTTCTTACATACATACATACATATATACACTAATATTTTATTATGTACATTCATAAATGAAAATCTGCCTTTAATTTTAACTAACTAGAGAGAGAGAGATCATCATCTTCTTTCGGCTGTTCCCATTAGGGGTCGCCACAGCAGATCACCTGTTTCCATTTCTTCCTGTCCTCTGCATCTTGCTCTGTCACACCAACCACCTGCATGTCCTCTCTCACCACATCCATAAATCTTATCTAGAGATAACTTAATTTAATCCAGGTAGATTAGTGGCATTTAGTCTCAATTGCCACATAAACTCCTTGAATTCAAGGAACAAGTCCAAGGCCCCCCCCCCCCTCTCACTATTGCATTCAACACGATCAATTTTTTAAGTTATGTTTCATTTATAATTATAGTTATATTTATAAAAGGATAGGTATAGTTAAGGGGAGCTTATCTGTATTTGATGTTTAATATTTAATGTATTTCATATGTGGTCATGTGATGATGCCTGGCTATAAAAGGAAGTGATGACTTCCTCAGGTAAAATGTAATAAACACAAGTGTAACTACAGATGAAAGCGCTCATTAAACAACAGTTTATCCATTTGCTGTGTTTGTTGTTCCTTTCTTGTCACCTCCCTGGACTATATGAAGATAGACATTATGGAGCTTTCAGACTAGGTATCTTAAACAAGTATGAGCCTAGCAATGGGCAGCATATTACCATCACTGAGAATATTGCCACAATATGAGCAAATCATGATTGATTTCAACAACTGGTTATCTTTCTGGTGTCATTCTAACTGGTTCCAATATTTCTAAGCTTGGGAGGACATGCTTAATAGACCACTTTGTTGTGCCAAGGATGGTCTGTACCTTTCCCCCTCTAAGCTTTCGGGTAATGGCTAAAACTTTATCCAACCCCATAATGCCTTTTTAGGCAATGTCAAATTGACAAAATTACTGACATAGCAAAGTCAACTCCACTGGACCTCAAGTTTCTATTGTTCAATGCCAGGAGCCATAAATAAATAAAAGAAGCTATACTCTCTCCAAGCTCTCCACTTACTCGAGAATATAGAGATCTGTGCAGTTACTGAGACATAGTTTAAAGTGGCAGAGAGTAACCCAGCAGTGTAAGGTTTCAGTGCCTTCCACATTTTAAAACAAGTAGCTGCACAGAATAGGGCTTAAGCTGGAGGTGTTTCAATATACAATGCAGTGCCCGCCCCACTGTAGATTTGATCTAGGACACTCCCCCAGTCCCATCTCTTTACCGCATTCTATCTAATAAACCCTTTCTGCACTTGCTTTTAGTCCTTTTTAATTTAATTACATTTTTTTCAAACTGTGTGTGGACTAATATTGCTAGAAACTCAAGTGTGCCAGCTTGCACTGCATGTGAATTGTTTTTACTACTGTTTTTGCTACTTTTCTGAAAAAAAAAAAAAAAAAAAATTCTGCTTTTACTGTATTTGTATTTCTTCCTAATTTATTTTGCTTTTGCGTCATCTTAAAAGTACTCAGTTGTATTTATTACTTCTTGGTGCAACTCATTCTAAGCCTTTTAGTTTAAGCACTTGGGCTTCAGACCAGTTGTTTTACATTAAGAAGGTTTGTGGTTTGCACTGTAGTGGCAGGACAGGTAGCTTACATCCTTCTAAGTTGGGAACTGCTGATTGAGGGCTCAGTGTCAGTTATTCTAAAAGTGTATTAATTCTGGTTTAAGTACTTGGGCTTCAGGCCAGTTATTTTACATTAAAAGGGTTCATGGTCTGCACTCTTGTGGGAGGAGAGGCTGGACTCTGCTCTTCTGAGCTGGGAATTTCTGGTTAAAGGCTTATAGTGCCTGCATATTTGAACTGCTTCTTACTGAAATTGGTACACCTTGTTTGCTGTAGCGTAGACTAGATCCAGGCCTGCCGAATCTAGCTTTGTTTGTATAACTTAAGCACTAATCCAGGCATTCTTCAAAGTGCTCAATTGTATTTATTATTGCTTGGTAGTAACTTGATTAAAGTGTAGCTATCATTCTACATCTTTTGGATTAAGCACTTGGGCTTCAGATTAGTTGTTTTACATTAGGAAGGTTTGTGGCCTGCACTGTGGTGGCAGGACAGGTGGCTTACATCCTTCTAAGTTGGGAACTGCTGATTGAGGGCTCAGTGTCTGTTATTCTAAAAGTGTATTAGTTCTGGTTTAAGCACTTGGGCTTCAGGCCAGTTATTTTACATTAAGAAGGTTCGTGGTCTGCACTCTTGTGGGAGGAGAGGCTGGACTCTGCCCTTCTGAGCTGGGAATTTCTGGTTAAAGGCTTATAGTGCCTGCATATTTCAACTGTTTCTTACTGTAATTGGTACACCTTGTTTGCTGTAGTCCTCTCTTAAAACCTAGTTGCCTCGTGGTTTTGGCATCTTTTCAGGCTTGTTGGCTGTTGGTGAAGCACCCACCAAGAGGAGAAAACGATGAGAGAAGAAAGGAGCCACTTTTGAGATTTTAAGTATTTTTCCTCTGTTTATTTGCTAAGTTTTTCTGCATAGTTGCCTAGTTTGAGCATTTTCTGGCTTGTTAAACTTGATTTCTGCATTAGTAGCTGTATTTAGAGCACAACCAAAAGCTGTTTACTGAATTTCCTGTTTGCACTTAATTTTAAAATCGTGTTTTTCTCAAAACTTGCATATTTTCTGTCTTTGGCCTAGCACTCTTGTGTGGGGTCATTTACTGCACTGTTATAACTTGATATTATTTGTGTACCTCTGCTATCTCTGAAAAAACAAAAACAAAAAAAATCTTGCTTTTTCCCACTTTTATAAGATTTTAAAAAGTTCAGTTACAGGCTTGCTGTTCTTGAACTGTTTGTAAGTTTCTGTGAGGCCATTTTTGCTTGGGCTAAAGGAAAGTCTCTCTGTTGATCAGTGGCAGTGAAAAACATTGAGCAGCTTCCCTGCCCCCCGTGGGAGTGGTTACTGACTTGAAACTGTAGTTTTATTGGCCGTTTTGGGTCAATTCCTGGCTCTTTCCAGCCCCTGCTATCAAGCACGCTTTAGCACGGAGTTGCCACTAGAGCAGCATCGGGCAGCGCTGGTTTAACAAGGTTAAACTTTTTCTGGCTCCATAAAGTCTGTTCTTCATTTTTTCCCTTAGAACTGCTCTACTAGTAATCTGAACAGTATACCCCTTAACTAAAAAGCGCAGCACTTGTTCCTAAAAGCTTTTTTTTTATCCAAAAAAAAAGCTCAGCACTTGTCTTAAAAGCATCTTCTTTTCAGGTTTAGCACTTCTGTATTATACAAAGTCCCTCACTAGTGACCCCCCCCCCAGGAGTACCCACTTCCTTACTAAGTCCTCTCTTATTCAGTTACACCCCTAACTTCTTAATTTCTCTAGCATGTCGAAGTGCCAGATGCTGGCGTCCTCTCCTGTCCAGTTGGTGAATCTGGGAATATTGAGGCAATGTTACAATTGCCTCATGTACACAGACAACCCTCTCCTCCTCCCACAAAACACAAATACTTGCGAGAGATGCATCTATTTGGCCAAACTGGAGGCTGAGCTCTCACAACTCAGGACTGGCAAGACCAGACAGGAGGAAAAGGCAACTACACACACCACAAAACCAGTCTCACATAAAGCTATCACAACAACGAATCAAACACATAAACACACAAAGACATACTGGAGGCTCTGAGCAAAAATTTACCTAAACAGCAGAGGCCTCCAAAGCAGACACCCAAGCAACTGCCATCTCATGACACACCACAGGCAACACATAAACCACAAAATCAGTGTGCAAAGCAGTCACAGCCCTTAAGGCCAAATACAACACCAAACATACTTGTCATAGGTGACTCCATAGTCAGACACACTGACGTCCCACTCACCAGGCTGAATAAGGAGAGGGTCACAGTAAGCTGCCTATCGGGGGCTAGAATCCGCCACATAACACAAGCACTCGGGTCACTCCACAGCAAGTACAAATATGACACAGTCATTGTCCATGCTGGTGTGAACGACCTGAGACGTACCTCCCTGGACTACATGAAAAGAGACATAGAGGAGCTCTCTGATTATGTAGCCCAGGCAGGTATGACCCTGACCCTGAGCAGTATCCTTCCTTCACCAAGAATGATGCCACAACATAGAGACAAGATGATCAACTTTAACAATTGGCTTAATTTCTGGTGTCATTCAAAGGGGATCCGGTGTCTGTCTGCCTGGGATGACATGCTTGACAAGCCACGCTGCTTCGCAAGGGACGGCTTGCACCTGTTACCCCTGAGATTCCGGATATTGGCTAAGGCTCTTGCCACCCCATAGTGCCTTTTAGGCAAGGCTCAAATTCTAAACCTACCACCCTAGAAAACAAAAATGGGAAGAAACTAAGGGTAATGCTGCTCAATGCCAGAAGTCTAAATCTCAAAATGCATGCACTCGAGGCCCTTCTCAGTATGGAGAACATTGATGTCTGTGCTGTGACTGAAACCTGGTTCAAGGCTCCTGAGAGCACCCGGCACTATCAGGTTTTACCTCATATCATGCGTTCCGGCCCCAAAACCCGGACCACACCACAAAAGGAGGGGGTGTATCCATATTCATCAAGGATACCCACACCTCCAGGTTGGTGGCAATGCACAAAGCATCGGAAACCATCCAGGTGCAATTAACCATAGGCAAAACTGCTCTACAATTTGTAGCATGCTACAGGCCACCCTCTCAAACTCAGGAACCCCACACAGCCTTCCTGAAGACACTGGAGGGTATAAATGTATCTCCAAACACCATTATATTGGGTGACTTCAACTACCTGAATATAGACTGGGAACATTACTCAAGCCCCAAATTTTTAGCCCAAAGGTTCCTGGAGTTCATAAATTCAAATGCCATGGAACAACTAGTCACTGTTCCCACAAGAGGAGAAAATATACTAGATCTCATCATCACAAACATGGGGACAAAATGCTCCACACCGGAAGTATATCACTCATTGGTGAGATCAGATCATAAACTAATCTCACTGGAAATCCACATCCCGCCCCCACCCCAAACAAAAAAGACCACAATGAAGAACTTCTCTAAAGCAAACTTCACACTACTCAAGACTGATGTGGTATCCTTCAAGGCCCCTGAGCCAGTGGAAACCATAGCCCAAGCTGTGGAAGCCCTTACAAATGCCTTCTACGAACACCTCCAGGACTGCATGGATCAGGCAATCCCTAATAAAACCAAGACTCTTTCCACCAAGGGCAAACGTCCAGTCTGGTGGACCCCAGCCATAAACAAACTTTACAATAAGAGGAGAAAGCTGTTACATGATAGAGCAAAATCCATAAAAGAGAAGACACCCTTGATCATTATTAGTAAAAAAATACGAGCACTCATAAAATCATCCAAGGCCAACTTTGAGAGAAAAATTGCCATAGATTCAAAAGACAATCATAAGGCCTTCTTCAGCTATGTTAGAAACCTGGGTGGACTCTCCCAGATATGCTCAGAATTAGTCCAAAATGATACAAAAATCACTGAACCCACAGACATTGCCGACATACTGGCAGACAGGTTCAGTGCAAACTTCACCCCCCTCTCCCCCCCAAAAGGAGAGATAACTATCCCAGCGGAGTGTAGCCTCCCAGACATCTCAAATGCGCAGTGAAAGCTGCTCTCTCTAAAGCTAAAAACACAGCATCAATGGGACCGGATGGTGTCCCCGGCTGTGTGCTACACGAACTCAATGAGGAACTAAACCCGCACATAAGGCAGCTGTTTAATCTTAGCCTTACCACAGGATACTTGCCCAAGGAGTGGCGTACGGCAACTGTGGTCCCACTCCACAAAGGCAGTGCCTCTACAGACCCTGGTAATTACCGCCCCATAAGCTTAACAAGCCTGGTCTGCAAAGCTATGGAGAGGATCATAATGGAACTCATAAACAAAGACATAGGGGACTTGCAGACGTTGGACCCGACCCAGTTTGGCTTTGTCAAGGGCAGATCATGCCTTTTGAACTTGGTCGACTTCTTCGAAACAGTCACCAAGGCCATTGATGAGGGAAAGGCAGTCCATACAGCCTACCTTGACCTTGCAAAAGCTTTCAACACAATACCCCACTCGAGTATTATAGAGAAACTTACCAGCTTAAATGTAAACCCATATGTCACAAGATGGGTTGCAAACTGGCTAAAGGACAGAACCCACAGGGTTAGAGTTGCTGGCGCCATGTCAGACTCCAAGCCGGTCACAAGTGGTGTCCCACAGGGCTCAGTCCTTGGCCCCCTGTTGTTCGGCATCTACTTCTCAGAAGTACAGGCAAACATAGGAGGACTATGGCTGACAAAGTTTGCAGATGACTGCAAACTGGGCCATAGTGGAAAGTACATCGGACACAGATATCCTTCAGAGGGGTCTCACGGAAACTGATAGCTGGTGCCAGAGCCATGGCCTGAAGTTAAATGCCAAAAAATGTATAGTCATACCCTTCGGGAAAAACAAGGTAACCCCAAGCTACCATATAGGTGGCAATCCACTAAGCACAGAAGAGGTTATCAGGGACCTGGGGACCCAGGTTGACAGTGGCCTTTCTTTTGACACTCACATTGCTAAAGTGGTTAGAAAGACCTTCTACATTGCCCACCTGATCATAAAGGGATTCACATCCAGATCAAGTGAGGTCATTGTTCCCCTGTACTCTTCACTTATCAGACAAATGATCGAGTACAATGCCCCATTCGGGATGTATCTCACCCGACACCTGCAGCAATTGGAGAGACCCCAAAAGTTCCTCACCAAAAGGATAAAGGGATTCCAAAATCTGTCATATGCTGCCAGACTGAAGAAACTCCAGCTCTATTCAGTCGCATACCGTCTGCTCAGAGGTGACCTGTGCCTGACATACAAGGCCATGTCCAACCCGGAATTAATGGACATGCTCCACCTCAAAAAATCCAAATCTACCAGATCCACTAGAGCAAGTGACTTAAACCTTAGCACGGATATAAATAGGACATGCTGGAGGGATAGATTTGTCACTCAGAGACTCCCTATGCTGTGGAATAAAATCCCAGTCCATGTGAGGCAGAGCACCTCGCTGGCTCTGTTCAAGAGAAATCTGGACCAGTGGATGGGAGATCGTAGGTTTACCCCGGGAATCATCTCTGTGTCACTGCTGGACAGAGGCACAACAAACTAATGGGCACAATATTTTTTAACATAAGGGGTGGCGTAAGCCACAAAACTTTGGGCTAGGCTTATAAATGCCTTAGGGCAGATAGCCTAGTATAAACCTATGAACCTATGAACCTATGAACCTCTAAGGTGGTCAAACAGGATGGTGTGCTGGAGTTCCTCCACATGCACATCACCACGGACAAAATCCCATATCATATCATATCTTAGCCAGCTATAGGTCACCATCCACGTTCCAAGATGCTCAAAATGCACACTTAGACCTATTGAAAACAGTTACCATCCAACCTAACACCCAGCTCATGAGAGACTTTAATTATCCCTATATAGGCTGGGAATCCTACACTGCTTCAAATCTACAGGCACAGATATTCCTGGATTTCTTAAATACAAGCACCCTTGACCAAATAGTGAATATGCCCACTAGACACTCCAAAATACTGGACCTCATGCTTACAAATATGGGAGAACACTGCATGCCCCCAACCCATGTATTGTCCTCCCTGGTAAGGTCCAACCATAAAGTTGTCTCCTTCAAAATAAAAATCATCTCTGTAAACCATTAAATCCAGTAGCCATTAGGAACTATTGCAAGACAAATGACCTTTTATTAGGTGATGCTTTGTCAAAATTAAATGCCCCTCCGAAATCCCGAGAATGTAGTAGCCTATGCTGAATTGCTCTCCAAAATTCTGTACAGCCATATCAATGGCTGCATAGAAGCTGCTCTCCCTACCAGAAGTAAGTCCAGGACTAGCCCCAGAAACAAACTTCCCTAGTGGCATCCCAAATTAAACAGGATATACAACAAAAGGGAAAAAATATGGCAAAAATCAGTAAGGGTAAGTCCAATAAAGATGAAAACGCTCCCATCCAACTAAATAGGCAACTAAAACTCTAAGACTTTCAAAAAAATAACTGTTGTAGTTTTGCCTTAGTAAGTAATTATTAAAGCCTACAACACAGATTATGAAAACCATTTTCAGAAACACATCACAATGTAAAATTTATTAATAAATAGTGCAACGACATTATTTAAAGAAAAAAATAAATATTTTTCCGTTTTAAATAATGGCATTTTACGAGCAACCTTAATTTCTTTTCAGTTAATTTTTAAATTTGGTCCTAAATCACAAAGGTCAGCTTTCCAAAGTCAATATAGTTGAAATCTAATAGTTGATCTGGCTAACTCATTGGACACACACAATCATAGATTACGGAGGCATTGAGCTTGTAGGTAATGACTGGAATGCACATAATATATATGCTCACATCACAAAAGCACATTCACTACACTGTCCACTATATCTACATATATAAAATACGCTGAAATCAGAATCAGCACAGCTCTACAAGCTGCTCATCTCATTTACTTAACATAAACCAACTAATGCACATACCACATAAGACTCTGTGTGTGTTTGTGTGCATGTGTGTGCATGTAATATATATATATATATATATATATATATATATATATATATATATATATATATATATATATATGTAGTACATGAAGAGCTGAAATTAAAAAAGAAACTTGTTAACAATCGCTAAGCACTCACAGAAGGGCTGTCATGATCAGGCCCCTCACTAGGGACTGCAAATTAAGAACAGCAGCAGTAGGTAAAAGCTTTGTTTTTGCCTGCTGTCCATGCTGCTCAACTGTCACTGAGTTTTTTTCATATTTTTGCTCTCACTATCCCTCATAAATGCTTTGTTTTTCTTGAAAAATCATTGAGGATTACAGTCAGTCAATAATGCCAGATATTACAGTTTCATAGTTCTTATTAAAATGCATATTGATTCAACACTTGTTGGTCTATTAACTGCTTAAGTGAGTAAGACCAATATTTAAAATCTGACCATGATTTTGATCCTGTGACACCCATTATTGTCTGGAATTCTTAAGCAAAGAAGATTACAAGTGTGCTGCTGGAAGCTTACAGGTGTGCTGCTGGTTGTTTTTTTCTGTAGCATGTACTACATGGAGCAGATAATGCTATACACACTACAAAGAATTATGATTGGGTCTGTTATGTGTTCTCAACATGGATGTCTAGATTCACCTCTTGAACTTCGCTGTTGAGGTGAATTTCATGGTATCTATGTTCCTCAATGAGTGAGAGAAAGAGAGAGAGAGAGAGAGAAAGATATAGATATAGACATAGGCATAGACATAGATATAGATATAGATTTAGACATAGATATAGATATATATATAGATATAGATATAGATATAGATATAGATATTGATATATATATCAGTATAGACATAGACATAGATACCGATATCAATATAGATATAGATTTAGCTAGAGACCTAGACATAGATATAGATATTGATATAGATATCAATATAGACATAGATATAAACATAGACAGAGATATAGATGTAGACATAGATATAGAGGTATAGATATACACAAAAACAGTTAATACAACTCTTCCTCACATCTCCCTCAGGAACAAAACACATCAAAGACAATAAAGCCCTACATGCTGTTCATTTACCTAACACAAATGAATTGATAACTGGCACACTTAGCACACAACAGTCATCTCAGTACTCACACTGGCAAAGACTCACAAAAGACTGAATACATGCAAAAGACCTGCGTATGTTGCATAGAAATAAAAAACAGACTCAAAATTTCATTACTTAGAGCACTGTACAACATCCCCAGAATTAAGTGTTAAAAATGCTCCTCTTAAGCACAGTTTGTACATGGGAGAAAACCCTGTCACTTCCCACACAGGGGCCAAGCCCTCTGCACACCCCAGAAAACAAATAATCAACTCCAAGATCAGACTTACTGCGGAGTAAGTACCACTTGGACTGTGGAGTGTACCAACACCTGGCCTGTAGCACACTGCTGTCTCCATAAACACTTTTGATGAATGTACAATCAACTAGTGTATATACAGTTGACATGATTGTCCTCTCAATAAATGGTTTATGATGAGATGCAGTTAACATTTGCTATTCTGGATGCCACCTGTAATGCTGATGCACATCTCTCGAGGTAGTTTTGTGACATATTGTGTGTGTTTGTGATCTCATGTGTATGACTACACTTACAAAATACACTGCTTCGGTGCAGAAATTGTTTCTTTGATACTACCACTATTTAAGTAACTAGTCTTGCACAATGCATCAAATGGCACATTTTGATTTCAGTTAATGTTTCAGATTTTGATTTCAGATATTAAAAATCATAATACTTAAATTAATTTGAAGGGATGGATTTATTTTAAAGAAAAGGATAATTTTATGTGATTAACAAGTTTGTATGTTGGGAGGAGTAGAAAAAATTGATAGCAGTATTTTCTACTTTTTCCTTTGCCACATTGATCTCTATGTCAGTGCCATGGCCAAACTTGCTTGTGTTAGCGATGCAGCATTTATTATCATTATGAAGCTTGATCTGTCCAATAATGAGCACTCAACGTTAATGGAAAATAACATGCCAACCCTCCTGTGGAACTTTATACTGAGAACAATACAGAGGGATGGTTGATTAAAACTTTAAGGATTAGTCAAAGAATATTTTTTAAATAATTTGAATTGCACTACCAGTACTTTATTGTTTTCTAATAAAAGTGCAATATTTTATCTGTAGCACCAGGTAAAAAGGAATGTTGTTGACAGATGTTACCAGACTACAGTATTGGGTTTACTATGTGTGCTGCACAGAGGGCTTGTTCTCTTTCTAGAGTATAACAAATCAAGTTGTTATGCTGCATTCATGTTCCATCAATATGCTGTCTACAGCTTCAATAGCTTGCAAGAGATCATTGATTTGGAATTATTTAAGTAAAAGACAATCCTATTCTCTTTACATGAAATCCTAGAAATTATACTAGTGATTTTCACTGTAGTTTCGGTTCCATAAAATGATTCCATTATACTTTTTAGTGTACCTTTATCTAGGGAGGATAAAAGCAGATTTTACATATAGACAAAACTGTCAGTGATATGAGTAATAAATACAAGATAAATACAATAAGAGATGCAAGTTCTTTATAACTGGATATCTTAAGTACCACATTCTACCTATACATTCATCCTTCATCACATAGTTAATCTCAACTCTTCAATGATACTCAACGGTGTTGAGTAGTGTGTGTGTGTGTGTGTGTGTGTGTGTGTGTGTGTGTGTGTGTGTGTGTGTGTGTGTGTGTGTGTGTGTGTGTGTGTGTGTCAGGCTAATACACAGAACTTCTAAAATGATTGCAAATTTTATGACCAAAACATAGAGTCTACTACTTGTCCTACAGTAATATAGTTACGCTCCACTATCCTTAACTTACATAAATATACCTTCTGCTTTCTATATCAAAACTAAAAATATTGCATTTGCAAACAACCATATACTGCAGCTAGAATATGCTTACTAGACATAAATATAACATCTCTCATCTCTGTTATAGTACACAAAGGGAGGGTCCCCATCCAAACTCCCTGACTTAGGGTCTTTGTCTTCATAATATTAAATCCAAAAAATCATGGTCTCACAACTGTAACTAAAATAGGCATAAAACCATGCACACTGTGCTTAAAATAGGTAGAATCAAACTGTGACGTCAGGAAAATAGGTCAACTATGTGAAGAGTTATCACTCCAAACTGCAGTCACACACAAACCCATGGATTATTTCTAGGATTCTTGGGATGAATGTTAGAGCTGTTCTTGTTATCTGCTGTAATGATGTATTTTTAACTAAGTGCCTCTGACCCACAGTTCCACCCAACAGATCATATCTACACCCACCTACCAATCCTACAACTCCTCTCCATCTTACAATGGTACATTTTAAGTCACTCTGTGTACAGTATATATAGGGTGGACTCAGAGGGGGGGTGAGGTATGGGAAAAGATGGAGGTTTGATATGTTAGCAGACACAATAACATAAAGACCTCAGCCAGATAGTGGGTCATGTTTAGCATGGATTGAGAAACAGGAGGTTTAATAACAGCTGTATTTCAATGTAAATCTTAGTTTAGTTTGTACAGTGTCTTTTGATTATTTTATGATTTATTGTTTAGTTGAAGAAGGGAGAAGGTATCAAGGAGTGGTAAATAGCACAGATAGCTCTTTCAGTTTTTTTTGACAGTGTTGTATGGGCTTCTACAAAAATGATACAGTGTTGCTCTCTGACCTGAGGTTATAATATGAATGCATGTGTTCCAGTTTTATTAAATGGTAGGGGGGCAGGTACATTTACTTACTTACTGTGTTTATTATTTGCTAACCAGATATAAGAGCTGGTCCTTGGTGTCTTTTCATCAGTGACTCAGACCTTATGGTTCATACAAGCAATACATATAAAATAAATGACAAAAAGTACACACATACAGAAAAAAAATATATATATATATATTCTTTCGGCTGCTCCCGTCAGGGGTCGCCTCAGCAGATCAACTGTTTCCATTTCTTCCTGTCCTCTGCATCTTGCTCTGTCACACCAACCACCTGCATGTCCTCTTTCACCACATCCATAAACCTGTGAGAGAAAAGCAGGCTTATTGTATAATTAGAGAGAAAGCCAGGGGAAAGAAATCGATAGAAGAAAAGAAGTGAACGAAGAAGGGATCATAAGGAGATATCCAGAATGAACAGGAATCTATTCACATTTAGGAATATAATTTATCTTGGTGTTGAGCAAGAATAACACCAGCTTTTGGCTAGGAAGTCTTTCAGAATGGTTTTGAAGGTTGGGAGGGAGGGTATTGACCTGATGGATACAGGTAAGGTGTTATAGGCTTTAGCAACATGGTATTAGCACAGACAGTAGTAGTCTGTAGTAGTAGTCTGTAGATACAGATACACAGTAGATTAGATAGGTTTGTAGACAAACTGGAGTTTTTGTTCAATGGATCATAATGACGAACTGGGAACATAGCTGAGTGGAATCTTATTTAGTACTGGATAGGCAGATGGATTCTGGTTAATTTTATAGTGGTAAGCAGCTGTGCATATGTTAGTCGATAGAGTAATTCTGATCAATTAAGCTTTTTAGTGCTATACAGTGATGAGTTCTGAAAGGGCTATTTGCTGCAAGTTTAGCAACTTTGTTATAGCATTCTTCAAGTTTTAATTTTATGAAGCCCGGAGGTTAGCAAGGATGGGAGCACCATAAAGAAGTGTGAGGAGGAGATAAGTAGTGGCAAGTGTAGTTTTAGTTGTATTGGTGAGAAAGTTTTTGGTTCTATAAAGCATCCCTAGGTTTTGATGATTTTTTTCTTTTGCAATTTTCTCACCAGGTTGAATTTAAGATTATCATCAACCATCATCCCTAATAATTTGCTATAAGGAGTGACTTCAGTGCTTTTATTTTCAAGAGATAGGACTTTAAATTTTATTTTTCATGGAAGAGGAATTTGGGGGGAAAAACAGTCATTTGATTTTTTTTGATTGAATATGAGTTATGAGTTGCAAAGCCATGTTTCAGTTGCTGTTAAAGCTTCCTGAATAACCTTTTGGAAGTGTGCCATGTTGTCAGATGTGTAAATGCGTATGGAGTCATCTTTGTACTGTATTAGGGAGGCCTTTTGTTTGTATGTGTGGAGAGTATTGGTGAGAATGTTAAAGAAGAGTGGACTGGAGATAGATGCTTGTGGTACACCTGTAGTGACTGGTAGGTATGGAGGGAGGAATGCCAATTTACTGACTTACCTACTAGTTAGGTAGCCTTTTTACCATAGAAGGGTGGGCTGAGAGAGACCTAATGAAGACGTTTGAAGTAGACATTTTCTGTTACAAACTGTGTCAAAGGCTTTAGATAAGTCTAGAAATAAGGAGGAGACTAGCTTGACATTTTCTCTAGCTTTATTTACAGAATCTATATAGGTTAGAAGTGCAGTGTTAGTACTATGGAAAAATGGAAGCCATCTTGTGTAAGGGATAGGAGCTCTTCTTGCAGGAGATAGTTTAGGAGTTATTCTTGAATAAAATTTTCTGGTATTTTAGAGGGGGGGATAATATTGTTATAGGTCTAAAGTTAGTAATGTGTGTTGAATTTCCTCCTTTGTGCAGAGGGATAGTGTAACGTTTTCCAGAGAGATGGAGTGTGGGATTCCTGGATTGACCTATTTATAAGGATTATGACATGGTACACAATGCTGTCAGCTACTATTTTAAGGCATTCGCTTGAAAGGCCATCAGCTGAAGTACAGCATAATTTAAGTTTGTTTAAGAGCAGTTTTATATAGGATGTGGGCACAGGTTTGAATGTGAAAGTTGATGTGGTGATACGTGGCTGCTGGGCAGGGTTAGGATTAGATGTTGGGGAATCCTTAGTTAAAGATTCTATACCATCTATGAAAAAAGAGTTGAACTGTATTGTGGTTTTGAATGAGAAATTATTGGGAGGGGGGTTAGGGTTGAATTTATGGCTGGGGTGCAAGATTTCTTTAGTGACTGTCAGGAATTTTTTAGGGCTTTGCTTACTATTATTCTGAAAGTTATTATAGTATATTTTTTTATCTTCATTAATTTGGTTTTTAGTCTGTGGTGTTTTATATTTTTGACATTCTTTCCATGCTTTTTCTCTACCCTGCATTAGCATTCTACTCTTTCTGTATAGTCATATTGCATTATTTGTTTTTAGGCTCTTCATTCTAGGAGGTGCAAAGCTACTCAGGAAAGTTGTATTGAATTAATTTATAGCATCATCTAAGAGGATGCTTTTTAGGAGGCTCCATTTAATAGATCATAGGTTAGTAATGAACAATTCTGGGTTAAACTTGGGAAGATTGCATGTAGTTTAATAAACATGCTGTTTAACTGGATGTGTGAGCTGTCTGGTTGCATATATTATGAGATTATCACTGAGAAGGTCAACTACTGTACCTGATGTGGTATAATTTGTTAGGGTCTGATACAAGGATCCAGTCTAATAATGAATTTGATGTCTTACTATAATGTGTGGGGATATTAATTAGTTGTGTGAAACCAAGTAAGTTCATGCTAAATGTAGGGGATTTAGAGTTTATGCCCAACTAATTGATGTCCTGATCACCTTGTAGTATTATTTATTGTGAAATTGTTATGGATATCCAATGTAAGATATCTTCCAGTATAGGTGCATTGTCACCAGAAGGGATGTAAAGAACCGTAAAACATATTTGTTTATAATTGTTTAATTTCAGGAAAGTAATAAAAAGCTCTGCTGAATTGAGTTTTGGTATTGGCTTGTTGTAAGAGAGAAATGTGGTAGTTGTTGGGAAATATTAAAGCAATACCAGCACCTTTCCTCTTTATATAGTCATTATGGATGATATTATAGCTGGGAGGTGTAATTTTGGAGACATTTATGCTGGGTTTAAGACAAGTTTAAGTTACAGAAAAATATCAGGCTTATATTGGGTAATCCTGGCATGTAGTGCACCAACTTTATTTCTTATGATTCTAACATTTATGGCAGCAAAAGTTAGATTACTGGGGTGTGGGGCTGACCATTGTAGGGTTAGAGTGGTGTGTGGAAGAGAATTGTCTTGATGTTAATTGTGATAGGTGGGGTCAGGATTAGGGTGAATGTTTCCTCCTAGAAGAATTTTAGCATATTGGAGAATTAATGATACTTGTTCTTTGGAGAGTATTTTTCCCCTTAATTTTGATTTGGTTTGATTTGAAATTGAGTTAATCAGTCTATATTTGGAGTAAAGGTGAGAAACATCATTAAATAGGGTTAGTGCTATGTGTGGAGAGTGTAGGGAGGAAGTATGAATAGGTGGCTGGGACAGAGTTGAAGATGTGTTGAGAACTATTATAGAGTCATTGTAGGATGAGAGATGGCACAGTAGTTGGAGAAGAATAGAGGATAAACTGAGTAGTTGCATGATTAAGTAAAGGGATCTATATGTTATAGTTGGTAGGTAGAGGGGAAGTAGGGATCAAGAAAGAAAAAGAAGTTGCATGGTCGAAGGATATTTAGTGATGGTGGAGTCTGAAAGCTGATAGAGGTTATGTAGGAATGAAGTATTTTCTATAAAAGAAGAGAGGTTGTCCTACTATCTTCTCAGGAATGTAAGGAGTAGGGGGTTTAAAGGGCTGGAGTATTAGAATGTAGGTAAAATAGGAAGAAGTGAGGGTTTAGTTGGGAAAAGTAGAAGATACAATGTAGAACAGATAGGTGCTGTTAGGGAGAGGTGTGACTATCAATGTGGATAGTGCAAAGCAGTATGGGAGGGAGAAAGGTAGATGGGAATGGTGCTAAAAGATTAAATGGAAGATTGGAATTAGGTAAAAAGAAACATGACTGTTTGTATGATAGTAGCAAGGGTGTTTGGGAGGGTTAGAGAATAGGTGTCACAAGTGAAATGTGTATGTAGGAAGTATAATAATAGAGTAAGAGGTTGTGGGTGGAAAATGGGGGTATGGTAAAGGGGGTGTATTTGGTTTCCACCATCAGGTAAAATTAAAACAGAAAGTAATAGGTTTAAAGCCAATACATAACAGTTAACACAAAGGTACAAAGTAGAACAGGTTTTTCTTTCATTTCCTGAATATAGAAACCTGTCAGGAAGACTAAATAAGTGGCATATACAACGTAATCTATTGGAAAGGACAATGGTCATCTTAATAAGTGGTCCTTACAGTGCAAGGACAACTCAGTTGGGGGGGGGGGGTGTTAAAAGCTAATTTCCAGCACATGTAGGCACATATTTGACTAGATTAAGTTAATACACAGCAAAATTCTTCAAGTTAAATTTGCCTACATGGTACAAAGACAAAATTCTCAGTAAAAATGATTGGGAGTTAGTCCTTGTGGCAGGGCTTCTGCAGTATCAGGGTCTCATGTAGTGACCACAAGCTATTGTTTGTTTGTGTTTTTGGCTTTTCCCGGTTAGGGGTCACCACAGCGGAACTCCGGTCTGCTAATGATTGGCAGTAGAGTTTTACGTACTGGCTTGCCGGGCCTAACGCACAACCTCCAATGAAGGAACGCCCATTCATGCATGTCGCTACACAGAAGACGCTCTAACTGAGAATCGAACGGGCAACGTCTAACTGTGAGGCGACAACGTTAATTGTACAAAGACAAAATTCTCAGTAAAACTGTTTGGGCATTGGAAGTTTATATACAAAAAAAAAAAAAAAAAAAAAATATATATATATATATATATATATATATATATATATATATATATATATATATATATTAAGATCATTGTGTATATTTAAGAGGGAATCAAAAGGCTACATATCTATCTCTCTCAATATGATAAGACTGGAACATTAATGTTATATTAAATTATGGGGGAATTTTAATAAAGCCTACACTTTTTTTGTGTAGGCAGTACGGTGTGATGTTTACACAACCCAAATATTACGATTCAATAAGAGCTGCTGAGCAGCATGCATGCACCCATAATCATGGAAAATTCCATGACATGCAAATTGCCTCATAAGCAGGTGAATCTCATGCAAATGAGGCAGGTAGAGTGATCCAACATGCAGAAAGGCAACTGTTCAGACCCCGTGTCAGTGTCTGTAGTGTACAAGAAAATTTCCAAGACCAGGAGTCTAGAAAGACAAAAGAGGGTGTAAAATTGTAGAAATGTGGACATAAATCCCCTGAAAATGTAAGAGCACATACACATATGAGCAAAACTATTAGTCTGCATGTCAGAATGATTAAAGGGAATAAGTTAAATTAATTTATTTTTAATAATCTCGGCATGTTTGTGCTACACACCTCAGTACGCAAGCATGCTTAATGGAAAAAAAAATAGGAAAAAAAAGGATTTTATAGTATGTGACAGAAATGTATTACAGGACCTTGTGTGGGGTCCCTACAATGGTGCATTGCTGCTGTTGCTAATGTGATAGGGCTATGAAACATGTAGTTTCTAGGCTGTCAGCATGGATAAGTATGCAAATGAGGTGGGATTACTGAATAGCAGAAAGGAGTAACAGTGTCCACATATCCCCTTTTTGTAGGGTCTTACATGATGTTGATGTTTGCACAGGATGTGGCTGACATCAGCAGTGCATCTCCTCTCACTTATAAGCTCTTTAAAACCGGATGTATTCATTTAGAAAGTCTGACCTTTGTATAATCTATCCTGTGCTGTGTGGCACTGTGCATAGTGTCGTGCAGTGAAATAGAGCCATTAAATGATGTTGATTATATTGTGGGGAGGTGGAATGCATCTTAATTAGCCAGTCACCCATTCTGCACCTACAGCAGACCTCCCCCCAGTACTCTAGAATATTGTTGTACAGACTTGGGAATTTTAGCTGAGATAATGCTAGGGGCTGCTGCAGGTCTGCGGGATCTGTATGTGCTAGACACTGAAGTCAATGCTGCTGACAATAGGCCTAGGCAGAGAAGGAGAAGAGTGTTCAGACCCAGAGAAACCTTCCAGAAGTTACATGAACTGGAAACTGTAGAGTGCTACAGGGTGGATAGGGACATACTGCAGGAACTCACTGAGCTCTGTCATCCTCAGCTCAGACCCAGATCCAACAGAGGGGAACCCATCTCAGTGGAAACAAAGGTATGTGTTACTCTTAGGATACTAGCTACAGGTACATTCCAAAGACCAACTGGGGACATGATGGGGATCTCACAGGTATCTGCATCCAGGATACTCCACCAGTTCCTGGATGCCATGCTACCACATGTCAGTGAGCACATATCTTTTCCCCTCACTGCTGAGGAAAGAGCCATCAATATGCAACACTTCTACCATGCAACACACTACCCTGAAGTACTAGGTGTCATAGATTTTACTCATGTACACATCAAGGCACCACCTAGTGAAGAGGGTAGAATCTACGTCAACCGCAAGGGGTACCACTCCAGAAATTGCCCAGTTTTGTGCAATTCCCAGGAGGTTATCCTGAATGTGTGTGCTGGCAGTCCTGGCAGTTATCACCATTCCCATATCTTGCATGTATCACAGCTGTACCAGAGATTTGCTAGGTGGGACATCACACATGGACATTTAGTTGGAGATGCTGGCTACGCCCTGGAACAGTGGATGATGATACTCATCAGAATTGCACACACACCCACAGAAGAATGCCATAATGAGGCACATGCACAAACTCAGAACATCATAGTGTGTATGTTTGGGATTCTGAATTCACAGTTAGAGTGCCTTGACATATCTGGTGGAGCCCTGCCGTACTCTCCAGCCACATGTGCACATATACTCACAGTATGTGCTATGTTACACAGTTTGATCCTGTGGAAACATCTGCAGTAGGATCAGCAAAGGGAAGGGATACACAGCTCCCTACCAGTGCCTAGGTCACCACAGCCACAGTCACAGGAGGATTTGGAGGAGGAACCCCATGCTGATATCCCTGTAGACAGACGTAGGCATGCCTAGTATGCCCTGGCTTTGGCTAAAGGACAACGCAGAGCACATTCACTGACAACCTAGGGACCTAGGGACTGACACCTTACTCCTACTCACATACATGTATGAAACTTGATGCCAGGCAACCCATAAAACCTGTACCTATCCATGTATTGGCTGTGTACTGATTCCATCAGAGTCAGCCCTGAACTACAGTTTTGTCAACTGCTGCATTCGGAAGGTAGGTCTCTAACCTACACAGTACTTGTAAGGATTAGTATGATATGGTATGGTATGTATGGATCTGCTACATTTATGCAAGTAAATATAGTGGGCTATTTAGACAGAAGTAGCATCCACATGGGACTACAGATACCCAGTCCACAATCATGTGTCCTTTAATAGTCACTAGGCCTCATGCATGGAATATTCACTACATCAGTCAAGGGAGATTTTAAACAGAGGCGTTACATGATATTTGGACTACTGTGTATCCTAGCAGATCATGCGGTGTTGTTCCCCTGTCCCCAACACAGCAGTATTCCCATATAACTCCTGTAATAGTAGCTCATCAATGATATATCAGGAGTCCAAGCAATCCCAGGGAAGTAACATGGAAACTGATCACACAGTGTATGTCTCACTTAATGCAGGAATAACAACGTACATATTTATGCTATTGATTGTGTGATGAATGACTACTCTCTGTCTGGTAGCTTCTGTGACTCAGTGGACTAGGGGAGTTAGCTTGGGTGAGGGCGTTCATGGTTCTAATCTGGAAGTATCCACATTTTTTGCATGTGAGGTATTAATTATGTTGGTGTTTTTACAGACTAACAGTCTGTGTATGGTGTAACATTATTAACCTCTGTCACATATTAATTATATCAGAGAGCTGAATAATGCAGTGGACAATTTGAGTGAAATGCAGCACTGCAGACACAGGGACAGATGTCATTGTATGTAACACACAAAATCCCAGACTGGAATACAGGTAGGTGTGGCCTGGAGTCAGTTTATAAGTACTGACAATCCCACTGGGCATGCTCATACACTTAGTTACACAGAGCACAATCCTGTTGCCCCTTGCCCAAAATGACCTGTTATGTATAGATATGTATCTACATGCATGCATATATGTATGCATAAATATCCGCCACTGTCTCTCTCTCCCATAGATAGCATATCTATCTCTATGTATTTACAAATAGAAATATACCTATATATAGCTATAGATATAAAAACATACATCTCAGGTCTTTCCCGATATATCTGTGTAATGTGTGTATATATATATATATATATATATATATATATATATATATATATATATATATATATATATATATATATATACATATACCATACACACACACAGCTATATTTCTATATACATCCCTGTTATATATATAAATATGTGTGTGGATGTTTGTATTGTCCTACATACCCTGATAATGGTGAGTAAAGCTACACTATCACACACCTATAATGTTGCTGAAAGGATCCAAAGTAAGGGCTCAGCAGTACATAATGCACTTACCTACAGACCCCTGTACCTGCTGGATGTCACCATATATACAGCAACAGGTGAGCAGGTAGTGTAATGTATAATATTGTCTACACATGCATGGATAGGGCACATTGTTCTTGCCCACAGGCTTGACCATCCAAATGTAAACAGCCACACATGGCCAAACTGGGAACTGTAACCACATAGCTAGGATAAATAAGCATTATCTGACTGCTAGGCTACTGAAGTCACAGTGGTAAGCGGTAGCGTTGTTACCTCACAGCAAGAGGGTCTTCTGTTTGATTCATGGTTGGAGTGCCTTCTGTGTGGAGTCTGCATGTTCTCCCCACGGTCGAGTGGCCTCTGAAAAACATGCTTGAATGGGCGTGCCTTCGCTGAAGGTTGGGCGTCAGGCTGGCAACTTGGCACCATAAAAAGATCTACTGCCAATCATTAGCAGACCAGAGTTCCGCTGTGGTGACCCCTAACCTGGAAAAGTCGAAAAGACAAACATCTGACTACTAGGCTACTTGGTGTGTGCATGCGCATGTACCCTTCTGCAAAACAATTGAGAGTCCCTCATTGACTATGAAACTGTATAATTCTGCACTTTTTGGCCTTGTAAGTTGCTGCCAGTTTCCAAACTGACCTCTTCTAAAAGGTCTGCTGATGTCATCCACCTTAAGACTACCAGCTGTGATTGTAACGTCAGTCTTACGCAGTGGAAAATAATTTTCCAGTCATTTAAATGATGTTACAGTAACTTACAGCAGAAAGAAACTTCTGGAAATCAAGTATCCAATTGTGCCATCATTCTGGCTGGATTCCCTGCTTACTACATAGCATCTGGGGCCTATAACATTCACAGAACCACTAGAACTCAACATCCTAACTAAATAAAGCTTCAAAGTACCTAAATCAGGGAATGAAAGGTTTGGGAACAATCAGGATGAAACCCAAAATGAAGAGATGTAACAGAACCAAGAAAAGAGGCTGCAGAGCTGGAATTGATGCCAGACTGAAAACAAACCCTCGCAAGCCTGCACTTCCCTCAATTCTGTTAGCAAATGTATGCTCATTAAACAAAAAGATGGACTTTCTCAGGCTTGAGCGCAACACCATAAACAAGGTGAGAAATTCCTGTCTGTTAATCTTTACAGAGGCTTGGCTAAATAACAGGATTAGTGATAGTGCTGTAAGCCTTGATGGTTTCACTTTGTTCAGAGCTGATAGAAACTTAGCTCTGTGTGGAAAAGCTATGGGAGGTGGAGTGTGTATTTTTGTGGATGATAGCTGGTGTTGTGAATGAACATTGCTCTGTAAATGTGGAATTTCTGATACTGAAATGCAAACCTTTTTATGTGCCAAGAGAATGAAATGGTATCTATGTATCAGCTGTATATATATATATATATATATATATATATATATATATATATATATATATATATATATATATACACCACCGAGTACTAACATCACTGAAGCACTGAGTATACTGCATAATACTATATGTGAGTTGCAATGCAAGATTTCTGACTGTGCATTTATGATAGCTGGTGACCTCAACAAAGCAGATCTCAGGGAAGTGTTACCCAGTTACTACCAAACTGTGGATTTTTCCACAAGGGTAGTAAATACTCTGGACAAGGCTTATACTAACATAAAAGGGGCATGCAGAGCTGTACAACAAATAAACCTGGGTGGCTCTGATCACATCTCCATAAAACTAATACCAGCTTACAAACCTCCCTTGATTAGAGATATGCCCACTGTGAAACAAATTAGGGTCTGGCATGAAGGAGTCATGGAAAGTCTCAGGGACTGCTTTGAAACCACAAACTGGATACCTTCAGGGAGGCAGCCATGGTGAACAATCTGGTGAACATAGATGAATATACTGAGACAACTATGGGTTATATATCCAAATGCATGGAGGATGTAGTGAACATCAACAATATTAAAGTAAGAGCCAACCAAAAACCATGGCTAAACAGCAAGGTGTACAATTTGCTGAGGGCAAGAAACACTGCTTTCAGGGCAAAGGATAAGAAGGGTCTAAGTGTGGCAAGGGCTAATCTAAAAAATGGTATCAAAGAGGCCAGGAGGAAGTATGGAAAGAGGGTACAATGAAGCTTCGAGGATGTGAAAGACTCAAGAAGCCTGTGGCATGGTATCCGACAGCTAACTGATTACAAGACCAAGTCAGCTCAGTGCGATGATAGCATTGAATTTCTGGACAAACTAAACACATTTTATGGCAGGTTTGAAGAAAAAAGCAACCTGGAGGCTGTAAAACTTCTCAATGACCAAAAGGAGGTGGTACTTAACTTCAGTGCAGTGGATGCAAGGAAACAACTAAGAAAAGTGAACACCAGAAAGGCTGCTGGCCCTGATAACATTCTGGGGAAAGTATTGAAAGGTTGTGCAGACCAAGTGAGCATAGTCGTGACAGACATCTTCAATACTTTGCTTGTCCAGGAAAAAGTACCAACATGCTTCAAAGTTACCAACATAATCCCTCTGCCCAAAAAAAGCCAACCCCACCTGCCTAAATAATTACAGGACAGTGGCCCTTACATCAAATGTGATGAAATGCTTCGAAAGACTGGGTAAAAGGCATTTGACTACAGCACTACCCCAATCCTTTGACCCACTGCAGTTTGCCTACCAGACAAATAGATCAACTGCTGATGCCATTTTGGTGGCACTTCATCTCACATTAGGGCATCTTGAAGAAAAGAACAACTATGCCAGGCTGTTGTTCATAGATTTCAGCTCGGCATTCAATACTGTGATTCCAATACAACTTATAGAAAAGCTAATCAACCTTGGCAAAAATAAAGGGCTGTGCAACTGGATTTTCGATTTCCTGGCTGGAAGATCACAAAGGACCTGTGCTGGAAACAACACTTCAGGGAGTATTACAATAAACACCAGAGTGCCGCAGGGCTGTGTGCTGAGTCCTCTACTGTTCACAATCCTTACCCATGACTGCTCTGTGAAAGCTATCAACAACCACATCATCAAATTTTCAGATGACACCACAGTGATAGGACTCATAAGTGGTGATGACGAGAGTGGTTATAGGAATGAAGTCAACTCCCTGACTGAATGGTGCAAAAACAATTTGGACCTGAACATTAATAAAACAAAAGAAATTATTATTGACTTTAGAAATAGCTCTGCTGTGCAGCTGCCTTCCAGATCAATGGTGAAGAAGTGGAGAGAGTCCAAACTACAAAGTTCCTGGGGGTACATATATCAGGGGATCTTTCTTGTAGTACAAACAAAGGCCAGCTTATTAAAAAAGCCCACCAGTGACTAACTTCCTAAGAAGGCTGAGAAAAGCAAAGCTCTCTATGAATGCTTTAATTACCTTCTACAGAGGAGCCATCAAGAGCATTATCATCAGTAACTGCACTGTATGGTTCGGTAGCGCAATGGCCGAAAGGAAGAAGCTGCAAAGAATAATAAGAACAGCAGTAAAGATCGTGGGCACTAGCCTTTCTACCTTGCAGGAACTCTTTGAACTGAGATGTAAAAAGAGGTCCCGCAAAATACTGAGTGATATTTCTCATCCAGTGTATGGTTGATTCACTAAACTTGCTTCTGGTAGAAGGTTAAGGAGTATCCATTACAGGACCTCCAGATTCATGAACAGTTTCTATCCAGCTGCAATAAGGCTTATTAATGCAGACATAAATCTAGATGTATCAAAACTATAAGAGATTGTTACGCTCTCATTCTTTTTTTTTATATACAGTAATTCTATTTATTTATTGCACACTAAAATTAATATATTCTCATTTAAGTGCAATTCCAGTCACTTCCTTATGTGCAATATCACCCAATCTCACCTCTGTGTATAGTGTACTTTTCTTTTCATGTGTTAATGATCTAGTAGTCAGTGTTGTCCAATGTAATAAATACTGTACAAGCATGTGTGACAGCTACTTAGATATTTAGTTTTGTACTATAGTTATTGTTTATTCTTTAATACCTATCATGTCTGTTGTTTTGTGTTTGTTTTTCTCCTATAAAAGAGTTGATACTCAAAATTTCATTTATGTCGCACTTGTGTTTCCTAAATGACAATAAAGTTTCTTTGGTGTGCATGACAAATAGTGTGATCTGTAGTGTGTAAGAGTAGGTAGGGGTTCTAATTTCACTACAGACTACTTGATGTGTGTGTATGTGTATGTACCCCCCCTGTAAAACATCTGAGAATCCCTCATTGACTATGACACTGCAATAGTTCTGCAGTTTTTGGTCATGTAAGTGCTGCCGGTTTCCAAACTGCACTCTTCTACAAGGTCTGCTGATGTCATTGACCTTAAGACTACCAGCTGCCATTGTAATGCCAGACTTAAGCCATGGTGTGTGCAATAAATACTGTGATCTATAGTGTGTAAAACTAAATAGATATGGGTTCTAATCTTGCTTCAGGCTAGTGTGTGTGTGTGTGTGTGTGTGTGTGTGTGTGTGTGTGTGTGTGTGTGTGTGTGTGTGTGTGTGTGTGTGTGTGTATATATCTAAATACAATATAAATATGATCACCTAAGTAACTTAGAAAGAGGTTGGGTTTTGCAGTATTTTGATTGTAGCAGGTGATGTGGGCCTCCAAATTCCTGACCACAACTAGGCCTACTGGTGTCATCAAGCATGAGATGTCCTAAATAGATAGTAATAGCAGACTTGAGGTGTAGCGTGTGTGTCACGTACTGTGATCTGTAGTGGATACCAGTAGGTAAGTGTTCTAATCTATATGCAGCCAACTTGCAGTGTGTGTGTGCGTGCTGTGCTGTGTCCTGTAAACAGTAAGTGGAAATGGTGCTATCCTCACTGTAGCCAGGTTTGTGTGTGTGGTTGTTACAACATTTTGCATCAGCTTATGGAATTATAGGATCTTTGAACTTTAGTAGCATAATGGCCCCATAGCCCTCACAATCCTAGCCAAGTTTATACCCTTATTTACATGATCAGCACATATTGCCCCTGCCCACGAGTGACACAAGCAGAAGCCCTGTGGTGAAATGACAGTCACCCAGTCAATCATACAGATGACATTTGATGAGGTCCACTGAGGTGCTCTGTTTGCCATTAGGCAGGATTCTGTTTCAAAGGTGTGCTAGAGACAGACCTCCTTAGCAGCATGCATTACTAATGTCACATACCAGGTTAATGTCCTTAGAGTGAGTAATCCATGTACCATGCCACCTACAGAAATACAGCATTTCCAATCAAGCAGGTAACACATTTCCCCATATGCAAGCCAGAGATCACCTCTGAGCAGTCTATATGCCATAGACTACAATGACCACTTATTTCAGATGAAGCCCATTTAACAGATACTGAAGACATGAAGTTCTCTTGTGAGGGACCATTGTGTTGTGTGCAATTGCCAGTAGTGGTTTGAAAGGTACAGTACCAAATGGCCATTGCACTCATTGGCATGCTGAGGGAAGAGTACATGGAGGTTATGAGTATGTCAGTTTTGGGTGAATGTGCCCTCAGTTATGACATATGATTCCCGTCTTACCACTGGGGAGACATGGTGATCTTAGGTACATTAGGTGCAAACCTGTGTGAATAGGTGTGTGCCCAGGTCTATCACCCCTCAGTATGTGCCTCACATGTTGTGACTGTTGTGCTACTTACTAGGAACATAGGTGTTACTGATGGAAATTATACTACATATATATTTGCATGGAGTTTACGGCCTGTAGTATGCCAACAGGCATTTGTTTATCAATGCCCTCTTGTAAGATATTGACATAACTCACAGAATCTATGACCACTCATAATTTTCAAGCATCAGCAAACACTGTCAGCCACAGACAGTCAGTATCCAGTTGTATCTTGGTTAAATGGATCCCAAGCAGTACAGAACCCAGGAATGAGCCCTGTTGAAAACTGCTGCTTACAGATCCGCTACTGCAGGTGGATTTCCCTATTTTGAGTATGTGTGCCATCAATGATCCACTTAGTGACCCCTATAATGATATTACCATGGATGCCTAAGTGGGTGCTTTTGTCAATGATGCCTGAGTGGGGGATAGAGTCACATGGATTGGCTACATCCAAGGAGTTGTATGCCCTGATGTTCCCTCACCCAGGTCCTTGGTGACTGCCTCATACATGGCCACCATGTTTAACAGCCATGATCTCCCTGTCAGACATCCAAACTGCATACAATCAACTGTTTGTTGATCACATATATGTTTGCTGATCAGCTCCATAATGATTTGCCCCTTGGGTGTTAAGATATGGCTACTCAGGCAAATAGGTCTATAGTACTGGTGGTTGGTGGATGTACCACTTCTGTGCAAGAGGATAAGTTGCCATTGCCCAATCAGCTGGGATGCAGCCAGTGGTTACAGTATGATTGCAAGGAGTTCCCAATGGTTTTAGTAATCCTTGAATGATCCCATGTAGGATGCAGCTTGAGATGTCAGTATGTCCAACAGATGCTGTGTATCTCTCGTAGAGAGGACAGTTATGACCTGCTCTATAGATATGGAAGGTATGGAACAGGTTGAATGAATGTCATGTGGCATATGTGGTGGGGACAGGGGAGTGAAGTTGATGCAGAACCTGTGGGACAACAGGTTAGTTATCAGTACAGACCCATTATATGTTGTATCATTATGTACAAGTTCACCAACATTATGGGCCTGTCCTCTGAGGTTACACATGTAACTGAACCATGCATGGGTCTATATTAGATCAGTGAACACTTAAAAAAGTGAACGCTGATTGATCAAACTTACATAAGTGAAAGCTTACAATCTCGAACTGTCAAAACAGCAATTTTTTTTTTCCTAGGGAAAAAAATCGCTGATCCAAAACACATACACACAACACAAGCACACCAAACAAACAGCAATCCACACACATACACCTACAATCTGACACCTAACCCTACACTAAACTATACACACACCACTAACTGTCCACTTACCTTAACCCAAACCCTAACCCTAAGGTCCGTCACTAGAGCACACTCACCTCACCTGCTCCCTAACCCTAACTCACCTAACCCACCCTTACCCTCACTTCCACACAATCACACACATACCTAACCCGTGCCCTAACCCTAACTCACCTAACCTGCCCTAACACTCACATCCACACAATCGCACACTTACTTGAATCCGACCCATAACTTTCCACCACAACACTGAAAATACTGAAGCAACAGAAACGGACAACCGAATTCTTTCTCTAGGAAAAAATTTGGGTTTCTGCTGCTTCGATATTTTAAACATTCGCTTACATAAGTTCGATCAATCAGCATTCGCATTTTAAGCATCCGCTAATCTAATATAGACCCGCATGTATTATAGTTCTGCTTTGTGAGAGAGGCTGATTTTGTCACATAATGTTTCTACACAATGTTACACAAACACTATGTGCTTGTTTTAGCTGAGGAGGGTGTGCCTCCATTTTAAGGGGCACCCTCACCCCAACTGTCACGCAGCAATGTCCGCCTCTTATTGTACAGCCTGCTAATGGCAGTTGTCCACCTCGTAGGTTTGCTGTGCCATGAGGAGCTCATGTTCCTCCTGTCAGGTACAGCCGAGTCCATGCAGTTGTACTGGTGCTTACATAATGCATGGGTGTAGAGCTCTGCATGCTTACCTGTCCTATCTGAGGGGGGAGGTGCAATCATGCTATGTAAACCATCCCATAGGGGGTAATACATTGCTTTGTTGAAGTATATGTCTGTATTTTCTGCAAGGGGGTTAGGTCTGATAGTTTTAATGAGACTGATCTGTGATCAGATCTCACCAGGGAGGACCTTATGGTGATGGGCTGCAGTGGTCACCCATATTGGGAAATACATGAAGCACTACATCACCTCCCCTTGTGGGGATATCATGCCACTGGTCCAGGGTATTGTAGTTAAGGATGTGGACTAACCTTTGAGCAAGTGAGCTTCAGCACGAGTAAGCAACACAATTGGTGGATACTTAATGCAATCCCAAACCATGGTGAACTGATATATCTTGATAGACATACGTACATTCAAATAAGTACAACAGGTGTCTGGATTCATGGAGCTGCTCCTGTAGCTGGTAATGGCTTGATTAGGTGCCCTTCCAGCAGTGAATAGCACCTGCAGTGTCTCTGAAAAAGCATAGTGTCTCACTAAATCTGGATGTGTATCTGTCCTTAATGAATATGTATACACCACCCGCATTGCCTTGCACACTGTCAGTTTGAGGTCTGAACATATGGAAGGACCTGTAGTCTGGTATGGCTGCGGTGCTGTCCACAGCTGTGAACCAGGTGACTCTGACTGCACAAATGTCTGAATATTCCAAGATGGGTAAACCTTCCAAAGAGTGGGGTTTAGTGTTGCCATTCCCACCATGTAGCAGCATAACCATGATGTTGTATGAAGATGGCATTCTCATTGGAAAGTTTTCCCTCCAGATAGGGTCTATAAGATGCACTGTGGAGGTGTCAGCACACTTGGCCAGTACTCAGAATCCCAGGGGTGAGAGATGAAGACCATATTTGGCAAAGTATTGACGTCTGTTGATCAAGTCATCCCAGGCAGACATGTAGTAGATCCCCTTACAATGACATCACACACTAAGGCAATTATTGATGTCCCTCATTATCTGTGTGTATTCAGCCATCATCCTAGGTGAGGGTCAAATGCAGCTGAAAGCTATAGGCATACCCATGAGAGTCACAGACTGTGTAAGCTCAGTCATGTGTCTGCATACAGTCTGGTGATGTATGCCCCTAGTCATACACACCTGCAGGAAATATGATGTCATCATTATGTCATCTGATATTTCTTTAGTTGCAGCAATGTGTGGTATGGCATATGGTGTCAACCCACAGACAGCTAACTGTGACATATTTAACCTGGTGATATGGACATCAGTGTGTCTCAAGATGCACTCACCTATGAATAATAGGTTTGCTTTTGTGTTTTGCTTCAGGTGTGTGACTGGTGAGACAGTGGTGCATTCACTATTATGGGTACTGTCCTCTGCAGAGGTAGAATTTTCTGAGGTGTCTGTTGTTTGAGAATGTGTCTGGTAAGGAGTTGCAAACATGTAGCTGTGTGTGATGTGGGTTTATGTGGTGCATGAGGTGAGTTGTGCATGTTGGCAAAATGCTCATTGCCATATGAACTGACTGCTGTGTGAGACAACATGGAATCAAGGTTTGAAGTACAGTCACATCTATCACACATTGTGTTTGTATGGCATAGGAGTAGAGGGGTAGGTGCACTTTCCACACGTCATCAGCAGTCATTGATAGTGCCATTAGCAATATAGTCATGCTTGTGTGCACGTCACAGCATGCCATCGTTAGGCAGTGTCAAAGCAGATGGGGAAATGTAACATGTCACCTTTATGTAGGTCCCCTAAGGTAACATGGCACCTCACAGTGTGCCATACAATGCTTTTCCAGTCATGTGGACCTTGGCTTGACCATATCCTGTCATTAGGCATGGTTCCAATACCATATCTACAAATGTGACACTGTGCAAGTCCTGCAAAGTTAGGATCATGCTGCAACACCCTTGGGTTTGACAGCCTGAAACACAGTGTTTGTAGGCACAGCTTGTAGTGAAGATGTGGATGCCTGTGCATGCACAGAGGAGTTGTTCAACATTGCTGACATTACATTGGCCTTGCAAGCGTACAATGCCTGTCAAGCAACCACACAGCAAACTGGTTGTTGTGTGGCATGATCTGGGAAAACAGACATGTTCCGGGTACATAACTGTACAATATAACATACCTAGGACATGTGGCAGGTGGACACATTTTGGCCAAAGGTGGCCAGTCCTTTGCAGTAGGCTCCACAGCCATGTCATGCAGATATTCATCATTAATCTGTTGAAGGGCAGGATGCATGAAGTGCTCTGAAATTGCCAACTAAAATGGATCACCACAGCTGTGCTGCTTGTTTCAGCAAGCCTGAATATCCATGTCACTGGACATCACACATTATATTGTGACACTGCATCTTTGCTCCTAATCACCATCTGGTCAGTCCCCTAGTGACATACCACCATTTCTGGTACAGAAGACATAATACATGCAAAAGTCAACTGATTACTCAGGTCACTAATCAAGGCATCTACCTGGAGGAGGGTATGTGAAGCCTACAGATCCTTTCATGATGTGGGACAACTATGTGGATGAGCAAACAGACTGTGTCCTGCTGCTTATCATGAGCTCCATAGTAACATTTTACGTGTAATGACAGAAAAAGTATCAGAGCATGGTATCTCATGACAGAGTGGTTGTGGTAAGACCAGCAGTAGTAGCAGCCAGGTACCAGCAATTCAGGGAACTCCCCTTCTTTCTGCATTCTTCACAAGGTAATTGTGTCCTTGCAGTACACACCACTTGAGTAGTGTCCAACTGCAGAATACCTGTGTAAAACCTCCCACCTTACATTCACAGGGTATATATATTACAATTTACTCCATTGTTTGTGCTCTGTACAAACACCTTGGATGACTCTTTTCTTGGAATATGATGGAAGTAACTGCAATGCTTACTTGCACAGAGGACAACTAGCATGCAGTGCCAAGCAGTGTCTCTAGATCTCTCAGTCATCTGATATGTAAATCCATGAAAGGAGTTAGCATGAATATGATCAGGAACAATGCCATACACCTACTGACACTGGATCAAACACAATTTGTTTTGCTCAAGGGCAGATCATGCCTACCTACCCTAACTGGTGGAGCTCATTAAGTTTTACAGTATGCAATGGAATGACGTGAATATCACTCACTCCACCTTCCATGGCTTGACAAGGTGTTTGACAATATTAGGCCAGCAGGCCTTGCTGGAAATTGTGTAGGTTATTTACAGAGTGGTATGTCACCTGGTGGATAGCCAAGTGTCTGATAGTCATAATCTGGGAAGATAGCATTGGGTAGACCTACATTACAATGATGCCAGTAACCAGTGAACTTTCCTCAGACATCATTAATGGAGTACTCCTTGCAGTAATTCCCTTCTTTGCAGTCACAGCCACTGTCAGTGACCTCTGATTGACTACATTAGTAGGTGATTGCATATTAGGAGGTGTCACTGAATCCCACACAGAACCAATAGTTATCCAGGATGGCCTGAGGCACACATTCAGTTGTTGTCAGAGCCACTGACAAATAGTAAATGCCAAGGACTGCACAATACTATCCTTTTGGAAGTCATCCACCCCTGGAAGATATAGTATTGTCCACACACTGCACACAGTTGAGCCATTACCCATGGAATAATGGACACAGAGTAATGTAGCCTTTGACTATCACTGGCCGGTAAGATGTGGGGATCAATTCAGTTTTGTACAACCTATACAGAAAGGCATGGCATGTAAATCCCAGACTGTCATTGCTATACTGACTTTGGCACTCATCACACCTAACATTTACTGAAATGGCACCTTGCTATGTCATTACACAGGCATATCTTACAACTGTAGCAGCCATACAGCTTCCATGGTAAACCAATACACATTGCAGATAACATGTCCGATGCAGTCTGTGTCAAGAGTGTACATGTGTAGTCTGTCTCCTACATGCTTTGGAGGGGATGTGTATAGCTGCCATGCAGGGAGGTGTCAGAGCCCACTGTCTACCTCTTGCTTATCAAGACAGAACTAACACATGTATTACCTGTTCTACACCTCTACACCATCACTGTGTTATAAATAGTACATGCTGGAGAGACAGGTATGTAACACAGACACTACACCCAGTATGTAACAGGCTCCCCATGCATGTGAAGCACATGTCTGCTGTAATGCACATCATGTGCAAATTACACAATGGGATGCAGAACAAGAAAATCATAACTGGTGTAGGACAAATGTCTGTAATGGACACAGGAAATTTGTAGATGGGTTATGTCCATCACCACAACTTGTAAATGTGTTAGCTCCAGAAACCCTGGTGACACTTATCAAGAGATCAGACCATGACATAGATGAGGGATGCATGAGTAGGCTGCATAATGCCATTGTCCTTGTTAGCCTGTTAAACACATATGACCCTATGAAGCCATGCACCTATAATGCTGTACCGTGCTGGAGACATATGTCTTCTGTGCTGACATTCTATCCTGTGCTATGACGTCTGTGTGTTTATTGCCACTGTGTATCCACAGGTGTCCCCTAAAGACTTTTGAAACAGAACCATAAACAGGTCCATGGCGCATCTTTCATTGTGTAAGTATACAGCCATAACATCATACAACATAAGGTGCACACACTTATGTGGCTTATTCATTACAAATGTCAGCATACAGTATCTGTCAGTGACCAGTATAAGTGGCATGGCAAAGCAACACTGCATTACACAAGTACATATTAATTTATATAGTCACCCTGTGTATCAGACACATAGCTTCATTTCCCTGCATCGATGACGAGGATGACAAGGATGTGGCACAGGTATCTTCACTTGCACAGGGTGTTGTGTGGGGGTGCAGGAGGCCTAGGCTGACCCAAAAGGTTGAAAGCATGTGTGTGAGTCAGGAAGGGAAGCAGTCAAGATGAACCATGGAAATGTGCCATGTGTGTCTGTAGGTGACCTGATTTTGACAGTGGTGTGTGACTGTGTACGTGAACACAGTCAAGCTCAGTGCTAGCCCTACATGTATGTATATTGGACAGCTGTGAACCATGTATGGTAGAGCTGACAGTTCACTGACTCCACCCCCACACTTGGTGTGGGCAGCACACTTCCCTCTGGTGGCTGGATATACTGCCACTACGTGAGCGTGATTGAGCATGACAACATGGACTCTCAGCAGATGTAGTTGCTGACCTTCGTCCATGGGTCGGACTCTCAACTCCAACCAGACATTCAAACACAGACAATGTGCATTCCAAGACAGGTATTCTGTGATATGTTTCAGACCACCTTCTTTCCACTGCATCAGTGAACCGATCCAGGGTATCACCAATGTGGTGGAGGCAGTCACAGATGTCAGACTGTGCTGCATCCATAACCCTGAGCATTCATCTGGAGTTCCTTTTGGAACATACCTGTGCCTTCATGACAGCTCAAAATATACGCTGAGTGACCAGTGATGAGACACCTGCAAACAGGTGGTGGAAGGCAGCATGCCTCCTACAAACACCCCTTTCAATCTGTCTGTGTGGAACCTCACCAGCGCTCTGGCTATGGCCAGTGTCTACAATGACTGGAGCCATAGTTGCCACTCTTTCCTGTTCAATGTCCCCACCCTCTGACTGTCCAATATATGTGGCCTCAGGTGGTTGGGTATGTGTAGGCATACTGACTGCGTGCAGTGGTAATGAGGGCAGAAAAGGGATGTAGACCTCTGGGAGAGATTCAGCCCCTGATACCCCCACCTGTACCTCACTTAGGCCACCATCATCATCAGAGTCTGAAGAGACACTGACATCAGATTGAGTAGGGGACAAAGAACAACCCTCCCCCCGATCATCTTATGTTAAGAAAGGGAAAAGTAGTACATTATACCTGCACTATTATGCTCTGTAGTACTATGTTGCAATATATGTTATGCTGAATACACTGTTGTCACTATTACAGACCTGTTTAACCCCAGCCTCATATAGTAGGACATGAGGGCATTAGAGCTTTGGGCTTCAGGCCAGTTATTCTACATTAAGAAGGTTTGTGGTCTGCACTCTTGTGGGAGGAGAGGCTGGAGTCTGCCCTACTGAGCTGGGAATTTCTGGTCACAGGCTTATTGTGACTGTTATTTGAACTGTTTCTTTCTGAAATTGGTGTGCATTGTTGCTGTAGCATAGACCAGATTCAGGCCTGCTGAATCTAGCTTTGTTTGTATAGCTTGAGCACTGATCCAGGTCATCTTGTTTTAGAGAAGGTTCCCCTGCACCCTAGTAAACAGGGGTGTGCAGTTAGAACTTGTCTGATTGAAGACTGCTAGAACAGGGCTCAGTTCTGAGCTTTTTTTCTGGTTAATTGGGTAACTTGTTTAAATCAGTTTGTTCATTTTCTATTGTTTGATATATATATATATATATATATATATATATATATATATATATATGTATGTATAAGAAATTGCACTTTATTCATCTGCTTTTGCTGTATTAGTGTTTCTTCCTACTTTATTACTGGGGGCATTGACTACAACTCTGATCTGCGATATATAACAATAAGTATCCTTTTCTGTGCTTTCAAACAGTTTTTTTTGAGTGTATCTGCTTTATTTTCTGAAAAAAACAAACAAAAAAAATAAAAACACACACACACACACATATATATATATATATATATATATATATATATATATATATATATTTGTTTCCCGCCTTTCTAAGCTAGTGTAGTCCAGTTTTCAAGCTAGTGCTGAATTCAGGGCTGTGTTACAAATATCTGTGTTTATCCATACCTTACTTGCATAGAAGGAAGTTTCTCTGTTCACCTGTGAGAGAGGGGAGCTTTGAGAGCCTATCTGTCCCTGGGGGAGTGGTTTTTCAGCCCAGAAATTAGTAGTTTATTGGCCATTTTGGGCTAATATCCATCTCTTTCATTTCCCTGCTATAAATACCATATTTGCCTGGTTTTGCACACCAGGAAGCGTCAGTTAGCTAGGGTAAAAATATTCCCGGCTTCACAAAGTCTCCTCTTCAATTTTTCCCTTGGAACTAGACAAACTTTCAACTTAAGCATTCAAACCATTCATTTCTCAGCCTGGCACTTGCTCAAAACTTATAGCAAGCACTTATAAACCCTAGCACTAGACCCTCCTGTACTGTACAGTAGGACAAGGCTCTCTATTCGACCTTACCAGCCATCCAGTAAAACAGTTCAATGTACCTATCCAGGCATGTCCAAAGGGCAGTTTCAGGTGTACTCTCCAGTCCAACCGATGAATCTGGGCATTTTGAGGCAATGTTACAACTGCCTCATGTACATAGACAAACCCTTCCTCCTACCACCAAACACTAATACATGCGAGAGATGCAGTTATACAGCCAAACTACAGGCTAAGCTCTCTCAACTCAAGACTGGATCAGACAGTCAAGAGGAGAAGGGAAATACTTGCATCACACCACCAGTCTTACATAGACCCATTAAACCAGCACCAGCAAAAAGCACACATAAATACATGGAAACATACTCGGAGGCTCTAAATAAAAATCTGCAAAACCAACAGAGGCCTCCAAAGTAAACATCCAAGCAACCTTCACCCCCCAACACAAACCATGAAACACATACTTCACAAAACCAGTGAGCCATGCAATCACAGCCCGTAAGGCAAAATAACATATCCAACATACTAGTAATAGGTGACTGTATAGTCAGGCACACTGACGTCTCACTCACTAGGCTGAATAAGGATAAGGTTACTCTTAGCTGCCTGTCGGATGCCAGGATCCATCACATAACATAAGCACTCAGGTCACTGCAGAACAAGTACAAATATGACTCTGTCATTGTCCATGTTGGTCTGAATGACCTGAGCCATACCTCCTTGGACTACAGGAAAAGAGACATGGAAGAGCTTTCTGATCACATAACCCAGGCCAGTATGACCCTGACCCTGTGTAACATCCTGCCCTCACCAAGAATGATACCATGGTATAAAGAAAGAAGTTCTCGATTTCAACAATTGGCTAAGTTTCTGGTGTCATTCAAAGGGGATCCAGTATCTGTCTGCCTGGGATGACATGCTCGACAAGCCACGCTGCTTCATTAGAGATGGCTTGCACCAGTCACCCTTAGGCTTTCAAATACTTGCCAAGGCTCTTGCCACTCCCATAGTGCCTTTTTTAGGCAAGGCTCAAAAGACAAACCCACCACCGTAAATAGCACAAGTAACAGAAAACTGAAGTTAATGCTACTCAATGCCAGAAGTCTAAACCTCAAAATGCATGCACTCGAGGCACTCCTCAGTATGGAGAAAATCAATATATGTGCAGTAACAGAAACCTGGTTTAAGGCTCCAGAGAGCACCCCAGCACTACCAGGCTACAACTCATACCATACATTTTGGCCACAGAACCCAAACCGAAATACAAAAGGTGGGGGCGTATCCATATTCATCAAGGATACCCACACCTCCAGGTTAGTGGCACAGCATGATGCTTCAGAGATCATCCACGTGCAACTAACAATGGGCAAAAGTGCAATTTAAATTGTAGCTTGCTACAGATAACCTACCATGTTCCAGGACCCCCATTCCGCATTTCTGGAAACACTGGGAAACATAAAGGTCCTACCAAACACCCTAATATTGGGTGATTTCAATTATCCAAACATTAACTGGGAGAACTACTCAAGTATTAACTCCTTTGCCCAACTTTTCCTAGAATTTATAAACTCTAATGCCCTGGTTCAACTGGTCAACACTCCCTCCAGAAATTACAACAAATTGGACCTGGTCATCACCAACATGGGCGACCGGTGTTTTGCACCAGAGGTCAACCTCTCGCTGGTTAGATCTGACCATAAACAAATTACTTTGGATATCCATATTCCGTCCCCACCTCTGGACAAAAAAGCCACTGTGAAAAGCTTTTCAAAAGCAAACTTCACGTTACTTAAGACCGAGGTGGAAAGATTCAAAGCCCCCATGCTGAAGGATAACACTGTCCAAGCTGCAAAATCCTTTACTAATGCATTCTATGGGCAGCTACAAGAATGCATGGATCTTGCCAGTCCAAGCAAAACCAAGACTCACTCCTCCAAGAAAAGGAAACCAGTCTGGTGGACTCCTGCCATAAATAAGCTATACAATAGAGGGAGGAAACTAGTACAGAAAAGAGTAAAATCCCAAGAAGGGAAGACATCCCTGATCAGTATCAACAAGAAACTACGATCCCTCATAAAATCATCCAAGGCGAGCATTGAAAGAAAAATTGTCAAGGACTCCAAAGATAACCACAAGGCATTCTTTAGCTATGTCAAGAATCTAAGTGGCAATGCTCAGATCTGCTTGGAGTTAGTGCAGAATGGCACAAAATACACTGAACCAACCAATATCGCCAACATCCTGGCAGACAGGTTCAGTGCAAACTTCACCCACCTCTCACCCCCAAAAAGGCCCATAACCATACCAGAAGAATATAGAGTCCCTGAAATCACAGACACTCAGGTTAAAACAGCCCTCTCCAAAGCTAAAACACAGCATCAATAGGACCGAACGGTGTCCCAGGCTGCGTCCTACACGAGCTCAAAGAAGAACTAACCCCTCACCTAAACACACTGTTCAAACTCAGCCTCTCCACAGGCTACATACCCATAGAGTGGCACACAGCAACGGTTATTCTGCTCCACAAAGGTGGAGCCACAACAGACCTCAGGAACTATTGCCCTGTAAGCCTGACTAGCTTGGTCTGCAAGGCTATGGAGAGCATCATCATGGAACTCATTAACAGAGACATTGGAAACCTCCAAACACTGGACTCTACCCAGTTTGGCTTTGTTAAGGGCAGATCATGCCTCCTAAACCTGGTGGACGTACGATCTATAGTAACATAACATTTTTTTATGTTTTTGCTATAATACAAAGTAGGCAGATTTTTTGGATCTGTTTCTTGGATTTGTTTTTTGGATCTGATGTCTTCTGGATCTGATGTTTTGGTTATGATTTTGAGACATGCAACAGTCACTAATTTCCAAGTTGAGTTATATATGTTTTGACTATGAAGCCGGTTTGTAATTGGAATATTCTCTTTTGCCCTACTAGTAGGTCTATATATTCAGCAAAGCTATATAGGATGTAATAGCTTTATTTACCTAAAGCATGCTGCTATATTTGGTGCTACCTTTTTAGATGAATCAATTGTTTGGCTTAATTGATGCCTTTGATTAAATAATTGGAAGTGTTTTTTGTATATAAGCACTGAATTTTAACTAAATTGATGCAACCTGATGAAGCGCGCCATGGTGGTGCGTGAAAGCGCTTGTTCCTTTTGTTAAAATAAATTATATACCTATCGTGGTGGTTCCTTGCAGTTTTTTACATATTCATTCTTTTGGCGTTGGAAGGAACCTTTGGATGGTCATCTTTTGCTTGTTGCTACTGGTTTTACTTTTTGTTTGCACCGTTGACCAACACACGATGGATTCTCTAAATATAGAGCTTGACTACAATCCAGCAAGTACGGGCGGTACTGAGGACTGGAATAATTTGTTCCATCAGCAGGAAAATCCATTGCTTAATTTGGACTTTCAGCATAACGCTCAACTCATGATTTCAAATAGTGCGGAGAATTTACAAGATTTCTATGGTTCTCTGAGGACTCTGGAGAACGATCTATATAAGCTTCATCGGCTTATATGGCAGAGGAGGCATATGGAGGCTTGTCTCCACTTTAAAGTAATCTCGCGTGGTATGCGGATTTTGTGTATGCCAAGCTATGGGGATAGCCATCCGGACCTGTTGCGTAGGTGGCAGCAGCTTAACATTGACTTTGGTGCGAAATATATTAATTTATTAATAGAATATTTTTCCCCTATTGAACAAGATCTAGTAGCCAAAGTGGAAGGTGAGCATAAGAACTTAACACAGAAGTATAAAAGTGATTTGTGTGTTTCCAAACTCAATAGCATGCTTAGGCAGATTGCGCTGTATAGTAGCAAGCTTGAGCAAATTAAATTAAAAAAGCTAAGGTGGGATTATCAGGACTTTCAGTCGGGCCAGATTTTTGTATGGCCGAGAGTTAATAAAAATGGGGCTGAGCCCGCTGTTAATAACAATGTTTCTTCAATGAGTTTTGTTGAGCATGCAGAACACATTGATGTACCTAATGAACTCTGTACACCTAAGGAATCAATGGGCGATATACTGAACAGTGAAATATCTTCCTCTAATGTTTCTTTACCCTGTAATCAACAGGGATTGAATGTTAATGATGTATTGGGAGCGAGACCCAAATTGAACAGTAATCCTGCACCTGCTTCTACTAATGCTGCTCTTCCTTTAAACCTCCCGCTTCTATACAAAACCAGAGCGCCTGCGCGCTCCATAAGCAGAGGCAGAGGAAAGAGAAAATTCTCGGGCAAAACGCCGGAGGCACGGCGAAAAACAAAGAACTGAATACTTTGTTCTTCAATCTCACCTCTTTGGACTTTACAACGGATGAACGATCCCTCCTTAATAGAGGTTTATCCTTCATTCCTTCCAGAGGAAGTGAGCTCTCGGAAACTCTGATAGCACTTCGCCTGTTTGCAAGAAGACTTTCACTCAAGGTACTGTTTTCTGACTCCACAAATAATGATTCCACATATACATCTCAAGTTTGCAAAAGAAAGAGTTTGTTTATGCCACCTTTATATAATATGGTTGAATGCTTCCTACGTTCATGTGAACATGACTTTTATGCATATTATAAAGAGAAGAAGCATAAGGGTGTATATGTTAATTTAAGTTCTGTCTAAAAGCGATGTCTTGAAAATTTCCGTAATAATGATGACATTACATTCAAACCTGCTGATAAAGGAGGAGGGGTGGTTGTCATGGACACCTCCCTTTATGTTGGGTTGATGCATGATATGCTAAATAATGATTCAGCTTACAAAATGATAGATAAATCGACAGTAGATAGTGTAGTGAGGGAAGTACATGACACGATCTATGACCTCTTGATGTGTAGATGTATAGGCAAAGGTTTATATGATTTTTTGCTGATAGACTCCCCCCGATACCAATAATTAAGGGCCTCCCAAAAATGCATAAAGGTTTATATCCACCTCCTTTATGCCCTATAGTCTCAGGTAGACATTGGGTGACAGAGAATGCTTCGGTATATATACAGACTAAGTTAGGTACCCTGGTTAAGTTGATACCAACAATTTTGAAGGATTCCTATGGGTTAATACAAGATTTAGAACAGGACTCGTTATGTAAAAGTATACAGAAGAATACTCTAATGGTGACACTGGATATTAAAAACTTGTTCACAAGCATCCCAAATGATTTTGGCTTGGAGGCCATCAGGAAATGCCTGCATACACATGGTGCACTGGATAATAATGACCAGATGCTAGTATGTAGTTTGCTAGATATGGTGCTTAATAATAACATTTTTCTTTTTCGTGACCAAATCTATGCACAAACATGGGGAGTGGTTATGGGCACTCCCTGTGCGAATGCATATGCGAATTTGGTCATTTACCAATGGGAAAGGAGATTTATTTTTGATAATGAGAGGTTTGAGAATGTAATTCTATATAGGCGTTTTGTAGACGATATTCTTCTGTTCTGGAATAACGATGTAGCTTCACTGCATGAGTTTGTTGCATATATGGAATCTAAAACCTCTTTTTTGAAATTTACCTTTGAATATTCACTTAGTCATGTTAATTTTTTGGATATCACTCTTACTAAAGAAGGTGATAATGAAATTACTACAAAATTATATAGAAAGCCATGTTGGAGGAATGGAATCCTTCATTTTGATAGTATGCACCCTCGCTACATTTTTCGAAATGTAATAAAAGGGCAGGTAACAAGAATTTCTAGACTCTGTAGTAAGCTTGAGGATTCACATACTTTGGTTGACTATCAAAAGAGCTGTTTTATAGATAGAGGGTACTCTCCAGCTCTAGTGGATGATTTAACTTCGATCACATTTGAGACCCCGGTATATAGTAAAAAAGTGGGTTCCAGTTGTCATTATAAGAGGAATGAAGTGATGTTGCCCTTTAGCATCAAATATACGAATGACATAGATTATATCATGGGTATTATACAGAATAATTGGAAGATTCTCCTTCTTGACTCAACCTTGTCTCGATATGTGGGAGAAAGACCAGTGTTTAGATTCAGTAATAGCTTGAATCTAAAGAGATTACTTTGTAATGACAAAATGAATATTCAGCAGTTGGATATTAGGTCATGTTATAAGAAGGGTACATATTCATGCACAAGATGTAGCATGTGTAAGTATGTATCGAAGACCCAGACCTTTGAAATACCTGGTATAAAAACAACCTTCACGCCCACATTTTATGCCACTTGTGAGTCGAACAATGTCATCTATTTAGCCACTTGTGATTCATGTGATGCATATTATGTGGGCTTGACTTCAAGAAGGCTTAAAGATCGTATGTACAATCATATCTATGATATAAGGAAAGGTAATACCAATAATGCTTTGGCTAAGCATTGTCAGCAGTTCCCTCAGCATGTTTTTAAGTTTAGGGTTATACAGATGGTGCATAAGAATAGAAGAGAGGGGAATATAATGGCAACCCTTGAACTTTATGAGTTGAGGTGGATCTTAAGCTTTAGATCTCATATTGAACCTGGTTTGAACTCAATGGTTAGTATTCGACTAGCGTTACTAGGAGATGGATGAATTTTCTACTCTGTTCTCTTCTATTTTATGTTATCTTCTATGACATGTTTTAATGTAGCCCATTTTTGCTTTATTTTATTCTTATTTTTGATGTTTAAGTACTTGTTTCTCATTGTAAATATTCAATGAGTAATGGGTCGATAACAAAATATATATATTTTTATATATTTTTATAAATTAGAAAATTATTCATTTTAATAATAGCTACGGGTTAGTATATATATGTATCCATTTAGCTTATGTTATTATTTATTTTATATTTTTACTTTCATTTTGACTTCTTTATAGATTCTATATGTTGTAGTATAGGGAATTCACTGGAAATTTTTGTATAAATAAATTGTTAGTTTAAATAGTAAATATTGCACGATTAGTTGATAATAATGTAATGCATGAATCAGCATTTGAACAGTTATTTAATTAATTATTTTGTATTCTGCTATATATCAATTTATCTATAGTAACATAACATTTTTTTATGTTTTTGCTATAACACAAAGTAGGCAGATGTTTTGGATCTGTTTCTTGGATTTGTTTTTTTGGATCTGATGTCTTCTGGATCTGATGTTTTGGTTATGATTTTGAGACATGCAACAGTCACTAATTTCCAAGTTGAGTTATATATGTTTTGACTATGAAGCCGGTTTGTAATTGGAATATTCTCTTTTGCCCTACTAGTAGGTCTATATATTCAGCAAAGCTATATAGGATGTAATAGCTTTATTTACCTAAAGCATGCTGCTATATTTGGTGCTACCTTTTTAAATGAATCAATTGTTTGGCTTAATTGATGCCTTTGATTAAATAATTGGGAGTGTTTTTTGTATATAAGCACTGAATTTTAACTAAATTGATGTAACCTGATGAAGCGCGCCATGGTGGTGCGTGAAAGCGCTTGTTCCTTTTGTTAAAATAAATTATATACCTATCGTGGTGGTTCCTTGCAGTTTTTTACATAAACCTGGTGGACGTCTTTGAGACAGTTACCAAGGCTATATATGAGGGAAAGGTGGTACACACAGCCTACCTAGACCTCGCTAAGGCCATCTACACCATTCCTCATTCTGGTATTATAGACAAGCTCACCAGCCTGAACATAACCCCCTACGTCACAAGATGGGCTGCCAACTGGCTCAGGGACAGTACCCACATGGTGAGAGTTGCGGGAGCTAGGTCCGACTCTAAACTGGTTACAAGTGGCATTCCCCAGGGCTTAGTCCTAGGACCCCTCCTGTTCGACATATACTTCTCAGAGGTACAGGCAAGCACAGGAGGACTATTTCTGACCAAATTCACAGATGACTGCAAACTAGGGGCTATAAATGACTCTCCGGCTGTCACAGACATCCTCCAAAAGGGTCTCACTGAGACCTGTTGTCAAAATCATGGCCTCAAGCTAAATGCCAAAAAGTGCATAGTCATCCCCTTTGGAAAAAACAAAGTACCCACAAACTACCACATAGGTGGTAATCCCCTAAATACGGGAGACGTAATAAGGGATCTAGGGACCCAAGTAGATAGTACTCTCACCTTTGATAATCACATTGCCAAAGTGGATAGAAAATCCTTCTACATGGCCCACCTAATCACAAAAGGGTTCACATCCAGATCAAAAGAGGTCATTGTGCCCCTCTTCTCATCACTCATCAGACCCATCTTAGAGTACAACACCCCATTTGGGATGTACCTTACAAGACACCTGCAAAAGCTGGAAAGATCACAGAAGTAGCTCACCAAGAGGATCAGTGGCCTCAAACAGATGCCCTATGCAGCTTGACTGAAGAAACTCCAGTTGTACTCAGTTGTATACTGTCTATTCAGAGGTGATCTCTGCCTGACATACAAGGCCATGTCCAACCCAGACTTGATGGACATGCTTCACCTAACGAAAACCTTATGCCCTTGAGCCACAAGCTCTAGGGATATAAACCTCACCACAACAATAAATAGGATGTACTGGAGGGTAGATTTCTGTCCCAGAGACTTCCCATGCTTTGGAACAAGATCCCAATCTACATTAGGCAGAGCTCCTCGCTAACACTCTACAAAAGAAACCTTGACGAGTGGATGGGAAACAGAAAGTTTACCTCGGGTATCACTTCAGTGGCTCTGCTAGACAGAGGGACAGGGAACTAATCTAAGGGGGCAGCGAAAGCCAGCACATTCTGGCTAGGCTTATAAATGCCTTCGGACAGATAGCCTAGTACCCACCTATGAACCTATGAACCTATTACTTTTCCCACAAACATCTGTAGTTACTTGTAAATAAAAGCTTTTTACACTACAATATAATCAGAAACAATGAGTACACTGTTGACATTTGTTAAGACTTTGCACAGTTAACACATATGGCAATCTGTAATGTCCTGACAATACTGTCACATCTATCAGTGTTATCACACCTAGAAGGCATAGGTATGACTTTAAAGTGTGTACAGTCAGTAAGTATCTGTGCAGTTGGCAATCATGCTGGCAATACATCAATCCAGCTAGCAGGCCTGGGATGACATTTTAGACAATGCATTGCAGTAAATCTACATCTGTAACAAAACAGTGTTGTGCTTACCACGAGCAGGACCACAGCCTTGTCCAATTCCTGAGACACCTGTGAAACATTGAGGGAGAGGTAATGCAAACACCACTGCATGTTGCACTATAAGAGGTTAATACGTCCATATATCTCACATTTATAGTAGTTACTTTGTTAATTGATATGTTGGCCAAAATCTGAGTGTGACATTCAAACTGCAGTTAACCCCCCCCCAAAGAACAAACACCTGATGCCCACATAAAAGTATCTACACCCCGACACACTGAATGCTACAGTATTCCGATGCTGATCAAACTAAGCCTACCTGGATAGTCCTCTGCCAAGGAAACTGTGGCACCCACATCCACAATATATGGTGTGATGGATGCCTGGGAGCTGTCATGTGTGCCTTGGTTCACCTGGAATTCTTCAGTGGCTGACAGTGGTTGTTTTACTGAAGGCCCTCCACCAGTGACACCATGATGCTTGGCCACATCTGCTGCTCTTCTGTGTGCAGCATTAATCATATCTGTGGCACGGTGTTAAACCTGCTCATATGTCCTGCTCTGGTGACCTATGGCATTCACATCACGGAAAAGGTCAGCCCACAATGCTGCCTGCTGTTCCCTGTTGTGCTTCCCCTTGGACAGTAGGAGTTCATGGTGTTGACAGAAGTCTTCCAGGATGATATCTTTCTCAGCATCCATAAAAGGGGCATGATGTCTGGCATACGTGTTTTCTGAAAGACAACAAAATGGGAATACATGTCAAGATCACATATGTGGAAGTACACTATATAGAGATACAGCAAGAACAGAATTTCTGGCATTATCTACTGCTTGATCACATGTGTCATATTCCATAGTGTGCAAACTAACAATGTGGTACAACTCAGATACTAGCAATAGTCAGGTATTCCTGTGTGCACTATAACAGATACTACTGTATTATCACACACCTAATGCAGGAGTCCAGTGTAGTGTGTCCTCTAGGGCAACGCCCCTGATAATATGTCAAAACAACAGTGCCCAACAAATAGCAGTGCGGCATTACAACGACTATAAAGGGACATTCCCCCAAGACCAATGTGCCACACTGACAAAAAACTTTCCACCCTTGATGTACTGTACATCCTCTGTAGGTGTAACAAATCTGGAGATCAAGGACATGTCATCATTACAGCTCTAAGAAAGGCTTAATGATGTAATCCCCATCCCCCTATGTATATTCACACATATGCATCATTTTGTAAATGAAAAGGTTGCATACCTGACAGAGTACAATAATCCTCTGTTGATATGTGCAGATATATTAAGTGTTTGACAACGCATTTACTGTCTGAAGAAAGTCTCATACAAAGTATTTCCCCTAGCCAGGTGTTTGTCTTTTTAACATGGTTCTCATTACTAGGTGATTGATACTTAACCAGTCTATGGTTCTGAAATGCTAATTGCAACCAGCACAGCTGATTTGCGTATAATCAGCCAATGACATGCAACCACTGAACAAGATATAAGGCCTTCATGTAGATTACAAACTCTTTCTGATATGTTGTGCTGGACATTCCTGGGGTCAAGATGCTACGCCATCACACAGGGTATGTCTGTAGCAGCTACTTTTGCATACAGACATGTATGCTACAGGCTGCAGCTGATACTGCAGGCAATAGGCATAGGCAAAGAGTGCAAACATGTGTGCTTCAAGTCTTTCTTACTAGCAGGACCTCCATATGTGTATGTTAGTTGTGCAGCTGTGCTAATCTGTAATATCATTATGAAATGATTGTGTGCTGCACTCTGATATTAGTGGGCCTCATATGCATTATCTAAGTTAAAATCTTCTGTGAATCCATATTAATGCATGACCTGACACTTTATGCACTTATAGTGTTCCTATAGAGATATGTAAAGTGTGTTCCTATCTGCAGGCCTGTGACTTCCATCATTAAAAAGCAGATATTTCATTTGAAATGCATTGTGTGGATAAAGAATGCATGACTCAGTCATTCATTGATGGCTTTACAATAATGTAATTTAAATGCTACATACCACTGAATTGTAACCCAGGACTATGTGTGGAAAAACTTACTGTTTGCAAAGCATTTAACAGACTGAGCTACTGAGTCACTGTTACAACATATGTATTTATGATGGTATAAGTGCACACATACAGTCTGTGACATACCTCTGTTATATCCATTATTATATGCCTGGGTTTATAGGGATGTATTTATCCACCAGAGTCCCCGATGAACATGTATTTTTCCATTAATGTTTTAGCAGGTATACTTGTACATGTTGCTGTTAAAAGTGTCCATTTACCTGGTATTAGAGACCTCAGTTACATCCATTAGTGTTTATCTGGCTTTCTAGTGGTGTAGTCCTTTACCACACTGGAAATTACACTCCCAGTTTTTCCATTAATTTTTCAGCAAGTTTGAGCGATGCGGCATGATGCACAGCTATGCTTCCACACTCTTAATTATGGTAACATGCAATTACTACATTTTGCTTAATCCACATATTTTAATTAACAGCTGTGTGGCTTGGCAGGTTAATGCAGTGGTTTGCAGGTGCAATGGTCTTGGGTCCGAAATAGGAGACAAGTTTTATTTTGTATGTGTTTATTATCATTTAACTGGAGAAGAACGGCAACACAAACTGAACAAATCAAAAAAAAGTTTTGTCTGAAAGTATTCTGTTTTCTTTGTGGGTGACTTCCAGGATGTACTTTCGACTGCTCACTTGCCGGTTTGATTTATTATCATTTAAGACATGTATATCAATATACCTCCATTTAGCTGAGCTTAGCGATGCTGTGCAATGCACTATGTCATGCAGCTTTGCGCAAAAAATCTTTAAAGAAAAGAAAAAAGGGGAGCTAGGATAATGGTAAAATGGAGTGCAAGCAAGCAGGGGGAAAACATAGGGAAAGGCAGGCAGGTATGTGCAGGAAGAGTGTAAGGAAGAACCATAGCTATCCATTTCTTGTACAGCAACAACTGTGCACTTTGACAGAATTTGTAGATGAATTTGGACTGTTACACCCATAGAGAGAGGGGTAAGGACAACATAACTGCTTTGTTAAGCCAATTGGACCAAATTACATGTGTCCAGTGGACAGATGTGCGAAACAGAAAGCTATGTATAGGATGACATTTTTGGGACAGGTACCCATTTTTTTTAAAGTAAGAATGGAATGTTGGGGAAGGGACATAGGTATGTGTAAGGAAGGTAAGTTGGGAAGGTGAGGAAGCATTTGGACAAACAAGACAGGCAAGACAGCAGACAGGAGTGGTGTGTGACACAAGAGGGGGTGAACACCTTGGATGGGGAGGGTGCTGTGGAATCCCAGTCTCAAGTACCTCCACAAGGTACCAGCATGTCTCAAGTCTCCACCCATGGGGATGTTGACACTGCTGTTTCACTGCCCTTGGGGTGACACTAGTGGAGACTGGGGTCCAGGGTGAGGCTGCCTCACCAGGGTGGCCAGCATGCCCTCCATCCAGCACAGGCAGTGTCCAAAACCATGGAACACAATTCTGTGCACCAAACCTGGCAGTTCAATGCAGGTGACAACACCCCCTCCACCACCGCTCCCAGAGAGGGATGAGTCCTGTCCTGAGGGGCAGATCTACCTGACACTACAGGTAGTGCAGAGGCAGCAGAGGGCACATGACCAGGCTATGTCCCAGACTTGCTAGGCCCAAGTGCTATGGCCAGAGGTGCCAAGGTAGGTAGATCACCTGGAACTGGCTTACCTTGTCATGCTGTGGTAAATTAGATATAAAGATAAGTTAAAGTTAGCAATAACCAAACCAATGTTAGTATTAACATAATGGAATATAATATGGATTTATCCAAACACATATTACGGTATATTATGTAGAACACAACATTAAATAACATAACAGTAAGTATGTTAACAGCAAATCAGAATGAAATAACTCATAACGCCAAGAAAATAGGTTTAACAGAATATATTAATATAAAATAATATTAATAAATAACATTAATAAATTAAAAAAGATAACTTGTGGGGAGAGACAGAAAAACATACCATTAGTGAAGTTGCAGATGATATTAGTACACAGACTGCTAACACATACTTCTACAGGTGTGCAGTGTCATTTGGGAGTACAGTGACTTAAATTCTTCTATACATGATATAGCACTTACATACCTCTCAAGCTGTTAGCATGGGACAGTATGTGCCAAGCACTAACAAATGCAGGTACACAACTACACAGAACAGTTTTACATAATGTGCATGTACATAACTACCAAGGTGTTCTGTAAGCAGATTGGCAAATACATTGCATTCCAGGTAATCATTTATCTGCTAATCATGGACCAGACAGATTGGGCAGTTGTCATTACATTACAAAAAATTGTGACACTTGAGAGGTATGTTTGTGTACATTAAGTAGACTAGACAGCCATCATATCTTAGTTGGCTGGCATGGGAGTAGAAGCCAAAAGCTTTGACTGCAAGGGGCATGTGCACATTATGTAACAATTGACTGCAGTGACAGTAGAACAGACATGCAATGAATACAGCCCTACTGCACGTATTTCAACATATTCTTATGAAACCACAATCCTGCTTTACACTTTATTGTCATTGCTCCTTAGAATCTGTGAAGTATACACATGATATCTGACCAGAACATGGGCTACCTTACCCATATACCTTGTTCCTGGAGTGGGAGGAATCAAGAGCATTATGTGATGGAAAGTAGGCTGCAGACAGCCCAGAACCATACTGTGAGTTGTGCAATACATTTATCAGTAAATTACTTTTGCATTCTTTATTTATTTCAGTTTTACAGTTGACTGCAGCAACATTAGAACAGACATGCAGTGAAGACAGCCCTACTGCACTTATTGCGACATATTAGTTATCAAACCACAATCCTGCTTTACACCCTATTGCTTATTGTTATTGGTATTGTTTATTGTTTATTGCACTGCAGTTATCAGAAAATATCCATACTTACCACACTTATGGCACATCCTAGCCAGGAACCTGGCATAATACTGAACATTGGAAGCCTGTTCAGCAGCAGCTGTTGGAAGAGAAGCATGCCATTATGTATATCAGTTTTTCACAGATTCAGCTTGTATTTTAGTAAATTAGTGACAGATATACTTACATATCTGTGGGGCATGTCCATACCTCACCTTTTGGACCCAGGTGTCCAAGGTCCCCTTCTTCCTAGGCTTCAGGTCATCATAGTGGTGATGACACTGCTCACCAGTGTGGGGGATACCAGCAGCACTGGCAAGATCCCTGGCCAATGGATCCCAGGCTTTGGCTTTACATTCTGAGTCCTGGTAATCATCCTGCAGCAGCTGGGGTTCATAGTTTTGGACCAGGAGTCTAACAATCACTCTGGACTCCTGCACATCCCACCTCTGAACCCAAAAGCACACTCCCTCACCAGCAAAACCAGGCATATCAGCAGGTTAATAAGACTCCAATGAATGCTGCAGAATTCCCACCTATTGCCCTTAATATAGGCTGTTTTCCCACCCTTACATGTCATTCTGCAACATTCAAAAAAGCACCGCTTTGCTTAGCAGCACACAAACCCACTTAGCATCGCATAAACTTGTATAACCATGTTTTAGCAAAGCTTAGCAATGCACAGACAGGAATAGCCATTACCCATGTTTAAGCAGTGCTTAGCACCATGCAGCTTTTTCAAATGTAACAATTTTGTTTTTACATTAAACAGCCCTTTTGGTCAGCTCATGCATTTCCACAACAATAAATGTAAAAAGGTATGACTGCTGGGGATCCAAACCTGGGACCTACAATTTTCTAGGCCATGACTCTATTTAGTTACATGGATAGTATGAAGATCAGTATACCTTCACATATACTACTAAGCTACTTCTTAGAATTGCTAAGCACTGTGCTGCACCACACAAATATATTCATAATACAAAATAAAAACATGGTAGACAAAAACACATAATTAATTACATACTGTTTCTGTTTTTAGATGTCTGGCAGGTGTCAGCTGTGTATGTGTAAGTGCGGTTCTGCAGTGCTGTGTTCCGTGTCACACTGCGCAAATGAGCATTAAAAGAAAGCAAAATAAATAATTAATTACATCTGGTTTCTATTTTTAGATGTCTGGCAGGTGTCAGCTTTGTATGTGTAAGAGCAGCTCAGCATTTCTGTGCTTAGTGCAAACAGGGATAAAACATATATATATTACAATTCACACATATTTCTAGACTACCAGGGTACATTACAGGTATGTACATTGTCATGTACATAACATCTGTCCAGGAATTCCCTGGATAATCTGCAACCAAAAGACACTACACTGGTGCCTACATGGATTTGATATCCCTGTTGCTGTGATCTCCTTTGGCAGAAAGCCATGATTAATATCCATGGCACACTGCTGAGAGGGGAACTGTGGCCATGTACACTAGTACATTCCGTGTAGGCTCTACATTGAGCCTGCATGGATTTTATTGACTCCTGGGGTATGTGTATTGAATATTAGTATCTGATCATCATCTAGTACCCTTGCAGCTTTGATGCTTGCAGTGATCAATGATCTTCCATTTAATTTTGATAGAATCTGCCCCTTTCTGACGTTTACTGGAAGATTATTCCAATTAGCAGGTGCCATCTTCCAAAATTCTTTTCTTTCTATTGGCAGGATAAATGATGGTTGGCTTGGTTTTCAGTAACCTTTTCCTAGGATCTCAGATGGTACTACTGAAATACTATTACCAGCCTATAAGCTAGTGATGGGTAGTGCATTAAATATGACAGCTTATGTGTTTAACAGTAAATCAGTTCTGGCAGTGACAAGTCACTACTTATCCTTTTCCGCAGAAAGATAGTGATGCTGCCTACTAATGGGCAGTGTCAAGAAACTGATGAGTGCTAGTTACAGCTATGAGAAGTAAACATGTTATTGGAGGAATGTGGTGACAGACAAAGGAGTGCTTATTCCATGTAGAGATGATAATATTTATCCAAGTAGACCAATGGCTGTTTGAGTGACTAGCAGGTAAGTGATATGCAAGGATTTAAATGGACGCTCTCCCTGGGTTAGGAGCTAGGTGTATTCATCCATAATGTGGTTAAATATGGCTTGAGCACACTACTGTTAATCCTCGTATAAGATTTTTGGGGAACCTTGTAACAAACTTTTTATTTTTGTGCAACCATGATCTTTACTTGTTTAACATGTGTGGGACTGACTCGATGAATACATAGATTTCTGTAACAGTTATGTTTTTGGGTTGGTTGAGCTTTTGTAATAGCAACTTTTTTTTTTGAGAAAACTAATATGATAGAAAGTGGAAATTGTCCTATATTTGAATTCATAACATTGACATGTTTTGCTGACAAGAATAACTACACCAGCTATGTAAATGGTGGATGGATGAAAATTGAAATTACATAAGTCAGACAAAAATTGTTTATTATGAAGAAGGAAAGAAATGGAACAAGAACTGAGCCTCGTGTTACACTGGAGGTGAGAGAAGCATTGGCGGATTTTGATATTATTACTTTACTCTTTAAATAGTATGCATAGCCTTCACTGTCAAATAGCTTTTTAAGTTCAGTGGAAATGGCACCTTTTAGAAGTTCATCATCAAAGAGGGCAGTGAATGACCAGAGTGTAGGACTATTGACCAGGTCTTAAATCATGATGACAATAGAATGGCATTCCATTTTGGGGATCCCATCATTTTTTAGTGTATTACTTTTTTATGTGATGTTGGCTAGCCTTCAGAGTCTGACAGCTGAGTTGTTTTGGGTGGTAGTACAAGGTTAGCTGACTCAAGTACGGCATGGTGCATTTTACTATGGAGAGACTGATTATGTGACAGGGTGATTTACAGATGTATGAAGCAGTGAGTTTGAGGAAATAAGGATACAGTTAATCTTTGCCTATAGCACCAAAATAGTTTGATCTTTTCTTTAAACAGAATTGTAATATAATTGGATGTGTTACTGCAAGTGGAGGGCGGAATAAAGGTTGTACTGATGGGTGTAGTAGTATATTAGGAAGGACAAGTGCTAAGTATTCAGGCTGTGTCTTACACTGAAGGGATGATGCTTGCTGTGTTCTTTTTTGGAATAAAGTTTTAAGTACTAGCATACAAGATTGACTTCATTTCTATCTTGATCTTGAATCATTTTGTGTTGTTTAAGTGGTTTACCTGTTTTTTATTTCATATAAGTAGCTTGGGCATTTTTGTTTTTTCAGTCCTAAACAGTTTTTATTTTTTGGAATACATAGAAAAGGTTTGATTTTCTAATTCTTAATGTATAATTATGCGGTTTTATTGACTTCTTTTTCTAATAGCATTTTATTTCAATAGCGTATATTACAAACAAATCAAGGGTGTGGCAATAGGGCTTATTATAGCCCCATATTTTACAAAACTGATGTTGAACTGGGAAATAAAGTATGTATATGTGTCTATTTTTTCAGTAATGCTAACCTTTATATTAACTCTCTGTATGATCTTTTTCCAATTGGTGTGTTATTAAGAATCTGAAGTGGTTACCTTTATCAAATATTTCAGCTATCTAGTCAGTACAGATGATAAACATTTTGGACATTGTCTTAATTTTGGGCACATCTGGTGGTAAAGTGAGTGCAATCATTTTTAGAAAACATACTTTAAATAATGCATTCATACATGTAGACAGTTGCTACCTCTTATGTTTGAAGAAAAATTTTATTAAAGACAAGTGATTAGGTTATCTAGAATTGTCTCATACAGTTGGCAACTACAACATAAGTACAGGTCTATGGGGGGCTTAACACCGTAACTAAAACTTTGTAGTGAATGTTGCTGTGTGTGATGGCTGCAATTAGTTCTACATGAGTAAGATTATTCATATGCTTACTCAAACCATGGTCATCATATCCCTCACTGACCATTGACTCCAGTTCACTACTTATACTTTTCAGCTACCAAAGCTTTCTTCCTCATCTTTTTTATACTCCACCACCTTCCACTACTATTCTTAATTATGCCTTTCTTCATCTAAATGATATTGCATATGCTGTACATACATCTTAACCAATGCTATATTTTACTGATAGGACATCTTATTTAATCTTCTGATTCGGCTGTGCTGATTTTCAATCATTTTCTCTTGTAATAAACACTTTAATAATTTTTGTTGTTACTCTGCTACAGTACTCTGTTTGAGTAAGTGGTACTTAAGGAGTAAATATAAGTGGAACGTTATGTTGGGTACTTTTTGAAGTTACATTTGCATCTATTAGATTGCATGAGATGTCATTTTAATGCTGATCAAAAGTTTGGGTAGTTTAGATTTCTGATAGTGGAGGATAGACATTCTCAGAGTTTTGGAACTAAATGTGAGAAGTTGTGTTTGCTAAGCTGCAGTTTATTTAATGGAGTCTGAAGACAGAGGCATTGGAGGGAAGAGAAGATAAATGGGGTATGATGTTATATGAGGACAATTTATTAGCTAAGAAGGAAAAGGAGGCCAGTATTAACATGATATAGAGTAGAAAGCCTAATAATAGGTCACACATCTTTGCTGGACTGGGTGCCATTTAGCTATAGGGTGTACTAAACGGTGAAAGTAACCATCGTCCTGTATTAAGACTGAACAGTGGCACAGCCGATAATGAAAAGGCAGAATAAGCATACATCTGTTAACTTGACTTTTATTTACTGCATTGGAGAATTCTTTGGAGGCATGAAATTCTGGCTAAAATCTCAACAATTTGAATTATTCCATGGAAATCAATGTACTTCCATTGATATTTTGCATGGTGGGATATGCTTAGCTATTTAATTCTCTAGAAATTGGTTTATTCTCTCTACGCATTGTTGCAATCCTTATTGACTAGTAACTGATTCAGCGTTTTCCTCTCCTTTGTAGGTTCCTATTTTTATATTTAGCCTGCCACTTTTGAAGCAACAGTATACTTTCTCCCTTAAAGAACTGGGTAGCTCCTTTCAAAATTAAGATTAATCTAAGGCACTCATGATTCTTGAGGCAATTAAATTGGGAATCAAATATATAAGTCTGCTCTCTTGATGTTTGCTCATTTTTGAGAGGTAATTTGATACAATGCAGTTCTGCAAAAAGTTGAACTTGTCTGGATTATTTTTTGGAAATCTGCATGATGATAGATATGTGCCTATTATAAATAAATGCCACGGAGGTGCAGCAGTAACATTGTCGCCTCACAGCAAGAGGTTCTCCCGTTTAATTCTTAGTGGGAGCACCTTCTGTGTGGAGTCTGCATGTCCTCCCCGCGGTCGAATGGTGTTCGAAAGAAATGCATAGGGCGTGCCTTCGTTGAAGGTTGGGTGTCGAGCTGGCACCTTGGCACTGTAAAAATCTACTGCCAATCATTAGCGGACCGGAGTTCTGCTGTGGCGACACCTAACCGGGAAAAGCTGAAAGAAGAAGATTGTGACCATCTTATGATGCATTCAAGAATTTTATTTTAAGTATAGTGTTTTAGTATACTTTTTTAATATTTTCAAGAACTTTTTATGAGGTCAAGAGCTTCTAAAGAAACTAAGAAAATGTAATAATACAGAGACAAAATGCATGTCAGGGGAATGAAATGTAGAAATGTAGAACGAAATAAGAAAGAGACAGCAGGAAAGAGAAAATGTCTGACATTTACAGCTCATTATTAGATATTATACCATGACCCCCCATTAATATTCCAAAACGTGCATGCTGATTGGCCAGCGTGCACGTTGTAAATCGACTTCTACTAATGGAAAAAGGTCCGGTCACCCGGACTTTTTCCATTAGTATAAGTCTTTTTTTAAAACACTGTCTCTCTATGTTAAAAGAGTTTAACATAGCAACACAGGTTTAAAAAAAGCAACGGACATCTCCGTTGCTTACTTTAAAGATGTCTCGCTATGTTAAACCCATTTAACATAGCGAAACAGTAAAAAGCAATGGAGATCTTGCTTTCTCCATTGCTTTTGGCCACAGCTCTGATGTACTGTGTAGGCATGCGCAGTATATCAGAACTGCCGCGGATACCAGACAGCTGCGGAAGGGCAGCAAAGAGGCATTATACAATGCCATTATTTAAGAAAAGTAATTATTTCTTTTCTTAAATAATGTCATAGATATAATAACCACTTCTGGGTGTGGGTAATGCGGGATTTACCCACGGTTGTCTTTGTTTGGTCCCTCGGGCTTCGCCTTCGGGACCAAACCATGCCAACCGTGGGTAAATCCCGCATTACCCACACCCAGGCGTGGGTTATTGCTATAATAGCTACTAGGCATTTTTTAAGTCTAACAGGGAACAGTAGTTACAGTTAGTCTGATGTTTATTTTTTAAAACTGCTAAACGTCTGCCTTAATAATGTTTTATAAAAAAATAAAAAAGAATCTTCAATTTTTGCTAACATAGCTAGGAGTGTAGGTCTGTCTGTACTACACAGACTTTGTTGTTATCCACAAAGGAATGATGGTCACATGCTGCATGTATTACGGTATTAGTCCTTTATATCAGTATGCAGATATGGGATGCTGGTCACACAGCTATCAGACATCAGTTTGCTCGGATCAGAAATGGTGTAGTTAGAAAGCTGGATAAGGGGCACATGCTGCAAACTTTTATAAAAAAATAATATGAATCACTGTATGTGGTTCCAGCATAATATTTCTTCTCACATATGTTTTTATTACATATAGAGCCCCAGAGACATGCCTATTACTTTTTTGACATTGCTCTTTATTCAGTTCTGCCAACTACTGCTCTTTGAAGTATAATTTGCAACACCAGTTTATGTTATTATACAAGCTGACAACTTATATTCATTCAGTGCTGCAGTACTCTTCAGTTGACATGAAAAGGCACAGAGCAGTAAGGATCGCCATCCCACACTGCATGTTGAACCCTGAACAAATGGAAATATTTTGTTTACTCATTCTGATATTATTTCAGTAACTGTTCTCAGCCTTAAAAAAACTAAAATAGCAGACATCTGTCTAAATATTATCTAAGCATTAGCACTGCATGTAAGATTACTTAATGAAGAAATATTCAACTGTCATCTTCATGGGATTTTGAGAATAGTAATAAAAATATCAGTTTGCATATCAAAAGAAAGTCTGGTGCATTTTATAAACAATCTTATATGAGCTGACTACAATATTTCTAATGATAGATGCTTTAACATACTGATTTGCCACTTTTGCAAGACACAGGAGAGTTAGTTGTGTTTCACTGAAGGCGGTAATCAAAACAAAGACAAGAAGTGAATAATTAGAAAATTGAAACATGCAACTTTTAGAACTATATTACATTCAAATAAACAATGACATAGACCAGAATTTGAAATATAATATTCAATTGCAAGGGGAAGATATGTGGTACAAATTGCATAACACAGCTCTGTGCAGTTCATGAAGGTCTGACAACTCCAGAAAATATCTTCAAATGCATGTTTAAGTGTGTGTGTGTGTGTGTGTGTGTGTGTGTGTGTGTTTGTATAATTTATGTGTGTGTGTGTGTGTGTGTGTGTGTGTATGTGTGTGTGTGTGTATGTGTGTGTGTGTGTGTGTGTGTGTGTGTGTGTGTGTGTGTGTGTGTGTGTGTGTGTGTGTGTGTATGAATATATATATATATATATATATATATATATATATATATATATATATATATATATATATATATATATATATATATGGATCTAGTTCTAAATTTTGAACTTTTAAAATGTCGACTTTCTTATGGTCGAGACCATAAGATTGACATTTTGAAAGTTCGAACCATTTAAATGGAGATCGCCGTACACCACAGAATGGTATATTTATCATTTTCCTTGCTGTAGTGCGATCTCAGAGTTGGTATGTTTAATTAGCAGGGGGTATGGGAGGTGCAGGGGGGTTTGCTCCCCTGCAAAAATGTAAAAAAAAGATTTTTTTTGTTTTTATTTTTTTTTTTTTATTTAAATTTTGAACTTTCAGATCATCAATCTTATTGTCTTGACCATAAGAAAGTCTATGTTTTGAAAGTTAAACATTTAGAAGTAGACCTATATATATATATATATATATATATATATATATATATATATATATATATATATATATATATATCTATGGATCACTTTTAATAGACCGTAAGTTAAATTTACCAACAACTGAAATACCAAGACCACTTTACTGACGAGCTATATCACCGACAATTCATAACACCAAACTACCATACACCGACAAGTAAATCACCAACAAATTAATCTGTGTGTAGCTCATCAAACTCATAGTGACAAATACATAATCATTGCAATATCCCGGCATAAATTGCCATCGCCAAACGTAAGACATCAGCCCCACTGTCGTAAAACGCAACACAAATTCTGTCCAAAGTAAAATGTTGATCTTGGTCAGGAGTTGTATAGCAGTAATAAACTAAAGGAAACATCATTGTATGCAGAGATATATCGGACGGTACAAAGTCATTCTGAAGCAGTTCACTGACCAATAACATATTCACTGCTTATGTGTAATCCATGCATGTGATTTCTTCCACATTACATTTTCAGTAACTGTGCTATGCTCTTAACAAACTCCAGAGCTGTATATTCACCTCTATTCAACAGTACTTGCTGAAAGTGACTATGTCTTTCTACTAACCTCCGTTTTTTTAGGCGATGGAGGCACACCAGTTGCCATACGTACTCTCAATTCATCAATGCGGTCTTGTTCCCTACTTAAAGCATGTAAAATTGCATCTAGATCAGTAGCTCTACTACTCAATAAGCACTTCAGTCTTCGGTGCCACGCTTCCACCAAATTTTGTGTACATGGCAAAAATAACTCATTGAGTTCATATATTCCAAAACTTTATCGGGAATAATGGAGGAAACTGCATAGAAGTGGTTGTCCGGGTATGAAACTTTCGCAGCCTACCATGTACGTAATAATAAGAAAAATACTTCACAAATTCACAACCTTCATCAGATATGTTTTCCTTTACCAATTCAAATGTATGCATGACTTCCTCTTCTTGCAGAAAGGCTAGGGCAACTAAGGATTTAATGGACAACTGGAACCGCATATTAGTGTTGTAAAATGTAGGGAAGAACCAGACCTTGTACTTTCCTCCATATGTTCTGTCCAAAGTGAAATAAACACCCTTTGGACTGAACATTGCAGAAGTTCAGCCTAATAATTTTCAATGCAGCTATCTCAAAATTGCACAGAATGTACTTCACATTACATTCAAAGTTATTTTCTGACAAGAGAGAAACAAAGCATGCCAAAGGTAGTTATAACACTTGAGTGATTTTTTACTCATGAGAGCATAGAAAAGGGGTAAAACCTTGCTGTAAGACCCAAACTTTAGCAAGCGATGTATAATGTATAGCTGCCTGCATGTAACTCCTTTTTAAAAAAAAAGTGCCGTCCATCATCCAGATTGTGGCTCGTCTAAGGTCGAACAGGTTACTGAATGTGGTAAATGCATATACTATAGTTTCAGTGGACATATCAGCCATGCGCTTAGCAACAAAACAGCCTTCCTTTAGTTTGCAACTACTACAATATATGCTCATCAGCGTTAGATCACACCCACCTGGAGTTAAATGATATTTCCTATGAACTCTACCTATTCTCTGAAGTAGGGCCTTTCTACCTGGGATATTATGCTTAGCAGCAATAAACGTGGACAGGAATGCATCCTCCACAATAGAACATGGGATGTCTCTACTACACTGAGCATGTACCTTCACTTCACTGGAGAAGGTATACTGTTCAGTCTCACTGGGATCCACACTATGCTCATGTGCAACTGTTTTAATTAATTCCTCTCCATCAGTGCCTTTAATAGTTACCGCTCTACCCTTACAATGTAAGGCTTTTTTTTTCCTTACATCCCCATGCTGCGTTCTAAATGGTAAAGGTAGCCTTCGAGTTGCAACATCTCCTTCCCACTTTACGAGTGCACTACAGGGTCAGTGTTCCCAACTACTCCTGGTCCTGCTGAAAGCACTTCCACCATTTTCATGTCAGGCATCTTGGACAATCGTTATGGGATTTCACTACTTTTATACCTCAATACTGCAGTTTGTTATATTTGTGACATAGTTGTCAGCCAATCAGATGTCGGTAAAGTGTACTGTCGGTGATATAACTTGTCGGTGAAATGGTCTTGGTATTTCATTTGTAGGTAGATTGAATGTTCGGTCTATTAAAGGTGTTCCATATATATATATATATATATATATATATATATATATATATATATATAAAATAATGAATCAAACCAAGATCCGGTGCAATGAAGGTTGTCCAATGTAGGCACAGTAAGCAGATAGCAGTTGATAAAGTCAAACGGGTTTATTTATCTAATAAGTAAGCTACCAACGAACATCAACGATCAACACGATGTGTGTGTGTGTGTGTGTGTGTGTGTGTGTGTGTATGTGTGTTGGGGGTGGTGAGTGAGAGTAAAACCTCACCACATAAAGAGTTTGTTTGTGTGTAAGCATGTGGGCATGTGATCATGCAGAGATATTCTTAGGGGAAAAAAAATAGTTGTCCACCCACTGACCATAACAAATAAAACAAAATTTAAAACTCTGCAAAGCAGGGGGCTTTACCCCCACACACCCCCAACAAAATATGCCAACTCCAAAATCACACTACAGTGGGGAAAAGGGCAAATTCCTGATGATGGCCAACTGCATCCTTTCCCCAGGAAAAAATTCACTAAAATAATTGTTCATTTAATCGAGCTTTCAGTTAAGTCAGTTTGACAAATAGTGAGTCACTTAATTATGCTTTTGATTAACTGCTATAGACCTGCATACAACAGTATGCAATCTTCTCAGTATTAAAAATCCTTGTGTTTCAGGTATTTTTAGTATACTGAGAGTTCATAAAGATATTTTTATGTCCCCTTCAGGCCATTTGCAGTAGCTCGGGATTTGAAAATATGCCCTTTTGCTATTTTCATTTACAGAAGTTTGAAGCAATTTCTTACAAGGCAAACACATCTCCATAAGGACTTGTGGGATTTTTTTAAGGAGATTAAATGATGTTTTAAGGGACAAAAGTGTAGTCTTCTCACTGTAGAAGTAGCTACTTTGTTTTCTAGTATAGCTCAGAAGGAAGGATTAGCCCTCTTTCATGAAATAGTTTTAGACTGTGAATTTTTATCTGCTTTGGAGAGCAATCTATTTATGTATTTTATGGAAATAATTTTAAATAATTTTATATTTTGAAGGCAAATTTTGCAAGCAAATAAAGGGAGCGTATATTCAACTCTAGATTTATTTGAAGTTGGAATTTGTGTTAAGATGTTTAAATATTTTTATTTTATGAAATGATTCAGAGTTAGCAATCCAAGATTTTATGGATTTGATAAATGGTTCATCTAATTTTCAAAGCTTCATTTATTCACATGACATGGAGAAGATTGATTATTTAGATATGACTATATTTAAAGAGAATTAAGGTTTTACATCAAGTGTTTATACAAAGTCCACTTTCCCTAATAGCTATTTTAAGTATGCTAGTTGTCATCCTTTTTCTTACAAGCATAGTTTTCCAAAAGGGTAGTTTGGAAAATTAGCCACTATGATTTCCAAGAAAGAAATATTTATTCAAGAGAAAAATAAATTGGAATCCTTGTTTTTAGATAGAAGATATCCTTTATTTTGTAATTAATATTAGTACTGAGATTGCTAATGAAGGAGGGGAATGTATAAGCTGTTGCTTGGCATTGATTTAAAAAGGGATGGTGTAGTCGCATCAGTGGATCTCAGTAATGAAGTATGCTACATCATCAGTACAGAGAATTCTTATCACAGTAATAATTGTTATGAGAGAGAGCATTGGTACTTCAGTACCGACTCTGGTCCAATTAAAACATTGTGAAATCCAACTGCAGTGTTTGTAAGGCTGATGAACAGTTACATAGGTTATTAGGTGGATATCAGAAATTTGTATATAAGATGAAGATAAATTTAAAGAAATCTTTTGATAAAAGAAATCCTAATATCTCAAAAAGTTCTAATGACAAAAAATGAAAGTGAAGGGACATCAAAATGTGGTTATTGCAAACATTGTTCCTTTATTCTGGTACATGGCATCCTAGTTTTAGATAATAATTTATGTTCCAAAGTACATTTATTTCTGGGTAGTTGTGGAGTAAGTGTGTTGTGTACAATGTAAAATGCTGTGGCTGCACATCATTTTTTGCAGGTAAAACATAGAGAGACTATTCCATAAAAGAATGTATTAGCATTGATATGACATCACAGAAAAAATTAAATATTGATTTTTACAAATATCCCAAATATGTCATCATTGTAATAAATGTTATTTTGTAATCCTTGAGATGGTAGTGATTGATTCTAGATGTGGGCAGTGGGAGTTACAATTAGAATATAGGGAGTTGGTTTGACAATTTAAATTGTTTACAACTTCCCCACTACGTTTGAATATACACATTTCTACAGCACAAGTTCATAAACTGCATTCAGCTAAATTGTAACATTTACTTGATTACAATATTACTATATCATTGACTTAATGTAGTTTTATATATATATATATATATATATATATATATATATATATATATATATATATATTGTGAATGTATCTACAAATTGAATTTGGCTAATTTTAACATTTTATATTTTAGCAATTTAATATTTTATATTTATAAATTTGAATTTGTATGTTAAGTTCATGTTTGTATTTCAGCCATGTTGTAGCTTTTTATTACAGTTTGTGTAAGTAGATGAACTAAATTAGATGTTTCTGTACATTTTGTATCTAACTGAAAAGGAGGTTTTAGGTGATTTTTGTTTTTAAATGTATTATCACATGATTTATATTAGTTTATTTAAACAGTTGGCATTTGCATAGTGTTGGTTCTGATGAAGTCCTTTGATTTTGATGCATTGGATGAAAGTATTTTTACTTTTGGTTATATTTCAAAAAATCATTAAACATTCTATTTTGACCAATAAATGCAGATGGTTGTATGTTTCCTAGCATTTGATACATCTCTGTTCATCACCAGTGGAACTTTTTTAGGAAGAAAAAACTGCTCAATAGTTTACTGTAAAGGATATTGACATGTGTTAGGGGTACTAAGGAGGCTAAGAATGGGTGCTGAGCTTGATAAGGAAAATGATGGAGATTTGTGCTGGAGTACTAATAAAGATGAAGACAAGATGGTGAAATGGGTTAAAAGATAAATTTGGAAAGGGTACTGATATGTTTTAAGAATCATTGATCATATGTGTTATGAAAGGCTGAAAGGCTTTGAGGAGGTTAATGATAACTGATTAAAACAAATTAGGAAAAGGCTTCTGAGATGAGGGAGCAGTGGGTGCTGATGTACCTTTGTTATTTGACAAAGAATATGGTATCCTTCTCTGAGTCCATAGTTAATGACAGTTATATTTCTACAAGCCTTTGGTGTAGAGGCACATAACATTAGACCCAACTTTCAAAAAATACACCAAAGGCACTAATGAACTCAAAAACTTAAACAAAGCACTAGTATCCACAGCTAAAGTAATAAAAACAAGAGTCAAATTAGCACTTTCGTTCCTTTACTTCCAGAACTTCTTCTGAAGAAGTTCTGGAAGTAAGGTAACTAAAGCATTATACCCAACTTACCTAGGTTTTATAGTTAATCTGTTTTTATGTGTCCAATTATATTGATCTGGAAAGCTTTTGTGTAAATGTATCTGCACATTAAAAGTTGATGTGTCATTTTTAAGTAAAAGGATGTCATCTGCAGTCATAGACATTTAAGCGAGGCTGAGATTTTGTACCAAAGTTAGAGCAGTTGTATTGGATAGGTAGGGAGAAATTGTGGTTGGGGCTGCTCTTTCTACCAACAAGAAATTTAAAGGCTGGGTAGAATTTTAAGTGCTTAATTGTACAGAAGTTCTTGCTGCATCATCAAAAACTTGGAAGGAATTAATATAAGTTAATAGATGTGGTAGGAGTGGACTTGCAGCCACAATGATCAGTAAGCATAGATCATCTGCAGAGATGGTGCAGTGATAACTCAGTTTTTGTAAGTGATGTAACTGCAGCCTTAGTGGGAAGAGAAAATCAGTGAGTAAATAGACATAAGAGTTCTAGTTGCCAACAAGAGCCTCCACCTGAATGACAGAATAGCATGTAGAATGAATTTTAAAAATTTACAGACTACTTAATATACATGGTGTAGGTTAAGGTAGGTTATGTGTCTGGAGACGGAGTGGTTATTTTGGTTAATATAAGAGTACAAAATGGCAACAAGTTCCAATGAGTAGGATAATCTTATGTTAACAGTTTGGTATATGATGTTTAAATACAAGCTAAGTGTGTGTGCAGGTTTGACATAACAAGCAGCCTGAGGAAGAAAGCTGTTTGATTTGATAATTGCTGCACTCTTAAAATCGTGTTATTTTGTATCTAATGGTTTGATTATATTGAGAGTGTTTTGTTTCATCCAATCACAGTAATAGTGTGAGTGTTTTGCTTTGTCCAGTTGTGGAAATGTAGGAATGGCTACAGAAGCTTAAAAGCAATGATATAAGGGGTGTGAATGGAGGGGTTAGTGAGGCAAAGTCAAATATAGCAAAGCTAATCAGACTGGGGCTACCCCAGCAAAGCACTATCCAAAAAAAATAATAATAATTGAAACCTTTCTATACAGTATTCTTCATACCTGGTAATATTAGTGGCAGTCTGCAATTGCCAACTAGCCTTCACATGCGCAGTATAGTAGGACACTGACTTGCCTGTATCACACTGAGTAAGTGTAGGGTAGATGGGCAGTAACTTAAAATGAACAGTTCCACATTGTTATGGAGGAGGTAATTACAGACAAGTTTATTTCATAGCAATAGGCAGCTGAGGTTTTAGTGCTGGAATGCATAAATAGCTCCTATTAACTTAAAGCAGAAACTTTATTTATCTAGCTTCCTTGACTAAACACAGCTGGCCCTCCAGTTAGTATGTAGTAAAGAGCAATACATTCCTTCCATGTTCCCATATCTTCATTTGTTTGTTTGATTTTTTGTTTGTTTGTTTGCTCATAGGTTCATAGGTATGTACTAGGCTAATGGCCCTGAAGCCTTTTCAAGCCTCGCCCATATGATTACCCTGGCATCGTGTCACCCGACCTTAGTTCCCAGTGCCTCTGTCAAGTAGAGCCACTGGAGTGATCCCCGAGGTGAATTTTCTATTTCCCATCCACTCATCAAGATTTCTCTTGAAAAGGGCTAGTGAGGTGCTCCGCTTGACATGTATGGGAAGTCTGTTCCATAGCACGGGCGATCTCTGGGTTATGAACCTGACCCTCCAGCTTGTTCTGTTGATTGTGGTAATGAGGTTGAGGTCTCTGGAGCATGTAGTGTGGAGGGATTGGGATTTCTTTAGATGTAGCATTTCTAACAGAGCTGGGTCAGACATGGTTTTGTAGGTCAAGCAGAGATCGCCTCTAAGTAGGCGATATGAGACAGAGAATAGTTGGAGTTTTTTGAGTCTGTCCATGTAGGACAAGTGTTTAAGGCCTAAGATCCTCTTTGTGAGGTATTTTTGCAGCTTCCCCAGTTGTTGTAGGTGTCTAGTGAGGTACATGCCAAATGGAGCATTGCACTCGATGATTGGCCTAATGAGGAAAGAGTAGAGGGAAACAATGACCTCTTTCTTCCTGGATGCAAAACCCTTAGTAATGAGATGCGCCACATAGAAGGACTTTCTGACCACAGTGGCAATGTGGTGGTCAAAAGAGAGGTTGCTGTTAACCTGTGTTCCCAGATCTCTTATGATGCCTTCTGTGTTCAGTGGACTACCATCGATGTGGTAATTCATGGGGACTGGGTTTTTCCCAAAGGGGATGATGACACATTTTTTGGCATTGAGCTTAAGGCCATGGTTCTGACACCAGTCATTGGTCTCAGTGAGGCCTTTCTATAGGATGTCAACATCACTTGGGGAGTTAATTTCGGCTCCCAACTTGCAATCATCTGTGAACTTTGTCAGCCAGAGTCCCTTTGTGTTGGCCTGAACTTCAAAAAAGTAAATACCAAACAGGAGAGGACCCAGGACTGAATCCTGTGGGACTCCACTCATGAATGGTTGACAGTCTGACTCGGAGTCAGCTACTTTCACACTGTGGGTTCTATCTGTGAGCCAGTTTGCAACCCACCTAGTGATATAGAGGTTGATGCCTAGCTTAGTGAGTTTTTCTATGATTCCTGAGTGGAGAATGGTATCAAAGGCCTTGGCCAGATCAAGGTAGGCTGTATGAACCACCTTGCCTTCATCCACAGCTCTGGTGATTGACTCAAAGAAATCAACCAAGTTGAGCAGGCATGATCTACCTTTCACAAAACCAAACTGTGTGGGATCCAGAGTTTGGAGGTTCCTTATATCTTTGTTTATTAGGTCCATGATGATACTTTGCATATCAGACTTGTCAGGCTAACGGGGTGATAGTTCCCAGGGTCTGTAGTCACTCCTCCTTTGTGGAGAGGGATGACTGTAGCAGTGGGCCATTCGGCAGGGACAAAGCCTGAGGTGAGGCTGTGATTGAACAGGGCACACAGGTGAGGTGCCAGTTCACTCTGTAGTTCATTTAGAACACAGCCAGGGGTATTGTCAGGTCCCATAGAAGCTGTATTCTTGGCCTTGGATAGTGCTGTTTTAACCTATGCAGCAAGTAATACTGGGTGCCTGGCAATCTACTGGTATTGTGATTGGTTCTTTGGTAGGGGAAAAAGAAGTAAAGTTGGCACTGCATCTGTTGGCCAGTATAGTGGCAATATCTGTTGGCTCGGTATAGGAGGTGCCATTGTGCAACAGCTCTGAGCAAATCTGGGGATTGCCATGGAGATTCTTTACATAACTATAGAAGGCCTTGTGGTTGTCTTTACTATCTGCTGCAATTCTGTTTCCATAGCTAGCTTTAGAAGATTTGATGAGGAATCTCAACTTTTTGTTGAGGCTGATAAGGGAGTTTTTCCAGTTTTGGGACTTCAGCTTATTTCTCATCAGTTTCCTCCTTCTGTTGCAGAGTTTGTTTATGGCAGGAGACCACCAGATTGGCTTCCTTTTTTTGGAGGAGAGCATCTTGGTTCTATTGGGTATGCAAAAAAAACACAATTCCTCCACTCCTTCACCAATCAAGCATACAAAATACAAATGGAGAACACCAACTGCTGCAAGTTTGTTTCTATTGGGTATGGCAAGATCCATGCCTTTGTGCATGTGTTTGTGTTAGTGTCATAAAGCTGTTCTCCAATTGCATGGGTGCTGTGAAGTTAGCCACCTCTGTTTTTAAGAGCCCAAAGTTGGCTTTGAAGAACATTTTCATGGTGGTTACCTTTGCGGGGGGGGGGGGGGGATTTCCAAGGTGTTTAGTTTGTGGTCGGATCTAACCAGGGACGAGTTGACTATTGATACAAAGCAATGGTCACCCATGTTAGTAATGACCCGGTCAAGGATGTTGCTACATCTAGTGGGGGTACGAATGAGCTGGTCCAGGGCATTGGAATTAATGAATTCCAGAAAACGTTGGGCAAGTGTATTGGTACATGAGTAGTTTTCCCAGTTAATGGAGGGGTAGTTGAAGTCACCCAGTATGGGACTGTTAGGTTGGACCCTAATATTCTCCAGGGTGCTTAGGAATGTGGAGTGTGAGTCTTGGGGTCATGGTTGGGGACCTATAGCAGGCTACAACCTGAATTGCTGTCTTACCCAATGTTAGCTGCACTTGTATCTCAGATGCGTTATGTTGGGCTAGCAGTCTGGAGGTGTGCGCATCCTTTATGAATATGGAAACACCACCGCCTTTGGAGCTTCAGTCCAAGTTCTGGGACTGAAAGGTATGGAATGAGTTATAGCCTGGTAGTGCAGGGGTGCTATCTGCTGCCTTGAACCAGGTCTCTGTTACAGCACAAATGCCGATGTTCTCCATTTTAAAGAGTGCTTCAAGTGAGTGCATTTTGAGATTTAAACTTCTTGCATTGAGCAGCATGACCCTCAGATTGCATTTGTTTGTAGCTGTTATGGTGGTAATTTGGTCTTTGGAACACCAACTAAAAAAGGCACTATAGGGGTGGTAAGAGCCTTGGCCAGTATCCGGAAGCCCAGGCATGACAGATGCAGGCCATCACTGGCAAAACATCTAGGTCTGTCAGTCACATCATCCCAGGCAGACAGATACTGGATCCCCTTAGAATGACACCAGAAACTCAGCCAATTGTTGAAATCAATCATTTTCTGCTTGTACTGTGGTATCATTCTGGGTGATGGTAGGAGGCGGCTTAGGGCTAGGGTCATACCCGTCTGGGCTACGTAATCCAAGAGCTCCTCCATGTCTCTTTTCATGTAGTCCAGGGAGGTACGTCTCAGGTCATTCACACCCACATGTACAATGACAAAGTCATATTTGTACCTGTTGTTGAGGGATCTGAGTGCATGCATTATGTGGCAGATCCTGGCACCTGACAGGCAGCTGACTGTTACTTTCTCCTTATTCAACCTAGTGAGTGGGACATCAGTGTGCCTCACTATCGAGTCACCTATGACTAGTGTGTTGGGCATGTTGTTTTGCCTTAGGGGCTTTGGTTGAGAGGCACACTGTTTAGGAGAGTTATGTGTCTCATGATTAGTGTTGTGTTGTGGTGGTTGAGTGCGTTTCTGCCTGGGAGGTCTCTGCTGTTTGTGTAGATTTTTATTGCAAGCCTCCGTGAAGGTGGGTATGCGGTTTGTGTTTTTATGTGAAGGCATGGTCAAGTTGCAACAAAGAAAGTATTAGTAATAGAAGCTGCAATCAAACAGAATGGTTGCCAATAGCTAGAAGATGGGCCATGGGACCATGATGTTTAGTGATGGGATGATGTACTAAGGACAGTCGTACAAAGCTTTTTTGATGAGAAATTTACTGCAACCAGAGCCAATGGTATGGCCATGGAGACTTTTGCTTAAATGCTGTGCACAGGAAAGGCAAGGTAGGCAAGAAGACATTTGCATATACCTTAAAGAAAGCTATTTAGCACTTAGAAAGAATCAGTTACACAACAATTTTATGGAAGTCTGACTTGGTATCCAACAAGAAAGTTATTATTCAAGATGTAGAACTTAGAGTATTTAATTTTAAGCTGTATTGTCTAAGTGAGAAGAAGGATGGTCTTTTGAGATAATCATTAAATCATCGGAATTTTTGGAAGTTTTTTGGAATCCATGGCTGGGATACATAGAGAAGCACTATTAACCTACTGAATGTCCAGGAGCTCACTGCCCAAAAAGTCCCAGAACTATTCAGACATGTATTGGGCACTGAATAGTATCAGCAGTCTGAACAAAGGCCTGTATAATTAGAAGGGTGGTGCTAATGGATGAAGCAGCAGTAGACTGCTTTATGGCTGGAACAGCATGACACTATGGCACTTAACTGATATGTTGGATGTTACAATGAAGGCATGCTGCAATGTATGAGTCAATATTTGTCCATATGTACAATGTAGCGCTACATAGCTACATCTCACACTCACCTAGCACAAGAAAGGCAGCATGTGATATGAACCTATATGAACCTATAAAATAATTTTCTTGGGTGGCAAAAGCCAGGGTACCTTTTTGGCTGGGCTTGTATAGGCCACAGGGCCGATAGCCTAGTACCTACCTATGAACCTATGTGATGTGATGGATGTTACAATAAAGGCATGCTACAGCATCTGAATCAATGTGTGCCCATGTGTACAACGTAGCACTACATAGCTACATCTCACACTCACCTAGCACAAGAAAGACAGCATGTGACGTGATGTTTGTTACAATGAAGGCATGTTACAGCATCTGAGTCAATGTGTGCCCATGTGTACAATGTAGCCCTACATAGCTACATCTCGCACTCACCTAGCACAAGAAGGGCAGGAAGTATAGTGGCCACCAGATAGACCCCTCTGACTATGCTGAGTATGGACAACAAAGTGCCAGCCCTGTTTGTTATATAAATTGTGAGAAAATAGGGTACAGAGGAAAGTGGAAATAAAGAGATCAGCAAGCAGAGGGAAACTCACAAGGAAAGGTATGAGGTAGAGAAGAAAAGTATTTTTTTTTCAGGTAAAGAGCTTCTTTTTATATCTGTATCTGTCTATGCACACACACATTATATATGTATGTATACACACACACACACACACACACACACACACATATATATATATATATATATATATATATATATATATATATATATATATAAAGATATCTAGATAAATATATATAGATATATGCATGCATACATACATTCATACATACATGCACAAAATAAGTGTGGACTGGTAGGGAATTGAGGAAGATCTGTGCATGAAAGATATAGAAGGACAGGTAGCAGTGGCATGTCAACAGATTAGACAGACTCAGGCAGATGGGGTAAAAGACACACAAAAGTCTGGAAGGACAGTGGATTGACAGAGACATGCCCATGGTGGACAACTGATGATGAGTGTTAGGGAATGGGCAGGGAATGGGAAGGGGCACAAAACAAAAAAACAGAATGGTGATACAGTAGGGTTATGGCATGGCTGAATGCCAGTCTGGTCAAGAGGCAGCAAAGGCAATCTTCACATACCAGGGTGGCCAATGTTATAGACTAGCTGATCCCTCATTAGCCTAATGGGTGGGGCCTGATAGTCATACAAGTCCACAATCAGCACCAGATAGCACTCCTCAATTATGTGGCTTGCATCCAGTTGCTGGTGCACCTCAGCAGTCTCTGCCGATGGTGGCAAGAAACCAGGTCAAAGTCTCTGGCTACCTATCAAAAGAGGAGTCCCCCCACTTCATGAGAAGCAGGCTAGTAGAAACCCTTACAGGTCACCTTTAGCATACCCTTGCTGTGAGGCAGACCTGGGGGCTAGTCGTGACTAAGCACCAGAGGCTTTGGTCCACACAGTCTGAGGTGGCCGCAGCCTTACCTCCTCTTTTTCACAACTTAATTTGCACAAAGATGATGCCACTATGGAAAAATATTGCATACACATATTCTACAAAAACACATCTGTAGAATGGACTGGTGCAGGTGTCACACTTACCCCACTGCCAGAACAGACACTCCTGCCTTCTGTGATGCCAAACCATGTTCATATTTCACTGAAATACAAAGTATGCACTTCTATGTATACATGTATGACAGGTAAGATAGCCTGTGATGATAGCACTGAAAAAATGTTTACAGTAAATTTCAAGCTGTCTCTCTTAAACTTCTGCTTCCTACTAATAAAGCAGCTCAGAGTGGTGCCATTTCAGTTCACTGTACCAATGCAGGTACTGCTTACCAGAAATGATGATACCAGTTGTGTCGGTCACTATTCTAGCAAGCTCAGGCAAGGCATCCACTTTCTGCAGTAGACTATCACACAGTTCAGCAGCTGTCCCCTAAAGCACTTGGGAAAACAAGAAAAATCAGCTCTCCCTAGCATTCCATGCTGGAGTCCTGCATTTAACAATGCTTAAAGGAGTCATAGCTACTCATTCACATTTGCTGAAGTGGCACAGTGATAGACCCGTGCATATGAATGCACATTTATGGATCACATGTCAAGCAAAGCAGCACTGCACTGTTACATTACAGTATGCATCTAGTTCTGCACTGTGTAGCTAGAAATGGGTACAGTTCCACAGCATGGTGCTTTGGGCACACACATGACATATGCATGAGCATACTGATCTAATGCTTCAAGATCACCATGACAAGTTTGGGTATTGCCAGCATGTTTAGTCTGCACAATGTGGTTTTAATTAATGTATTTTATTTTAATTTGCTAGTCAAGGTATTTATTTTATTTTCATTTGTTAGCCATGTTAGAACACTGATCTCTATGGACAGTAGTGTTAAGTAGCTTCATAGTATAAGTAGCATAAGTACTGCACTAATTTACCCTATTTCCCTTTTTAGCATGATATAAAGCACTAGTACTGTTTTGCACAAAGCCTGTCATTAATGTACAGCTATGGAGTAGGTGAATTTCAGACAAATTATGATGACTTGGATATCAATGACAGTGAGAAAGATGTTGTGTATGAGTAAATAGGAAACCATGACAGTGTCATGAAACTGCATTGTCTGCAGGGGACTAAGGGGGGTGATCTATGTACAATGGAAACATTGTGATGAACATATTACATGGGGTATGAGGTTCCAGTGTCATATGTTGAGATATGGTTCCAGTATGAAAATGGAGGGGCACTGTGGCTATAGCTAAATTATATAAAAGGGATGGAAGCTGTGCATAGTACCAACTTCAGTTAATAAATAGAAGCCTAAGGGAGTGGAGCCTTTGGCCATAAGTGTGGGCATCCTTATGCCATATGCACTCACTGAGTGACATGTTTCATTCACAGGTGTACCTGCAGTGGCATGGCCTCCCAATAGAAAAAATGCCTGAAAAAATTATTACCCAGAAAAATGAAGTACAACTTCAGCCCCTCCACACATATAACATGAACCTCCTGTTCATATGTGTCACAAAAAAGCATTATTGGGACCAGAAACAGCAGGGACTGCTGAAAGATATAAATACTGTAAGTGGCCATAATAAGTCTCTAAAATTGGCTCAACAAAGGATTGCTAATATGGTACTCTGTGTAGAGGAAAATGAACTGGACATTTTGAAAGGTAGATCCACCACAGGAAGTGAACCATAGACACTAAGGTGGCACACTGAGTCTGAGAAAATTTGATCACATTCAATGGCTAGGAGGAATGGAGCATCATAGCTGGTGGCAACTTGAATGTGAGAGATGGTCTGAGACCAACCACCTATGCACCAGTCAGTGAAGCACCAGGTCAGTAATTTCCATTACAGACAGTGCATTATATTACACTCCACTGATTACTTGAAGGGAAGGATGACCAAGGCCAACCTGCCCTTCAATCCACTTCTGGTCTGCAACTGCAACAACCTGTATGGCAAAATATATCTGTCAATATGTGCTATAGCTGTATTTTAATATGTAGTAGTATGCAAGTCACATGGAAATATAGTGGCACATGTGTGAGTGGCAAACACTGATGCCATGTATGTTCTACATTTACAGGTACTGCTGGTGGACAGTCCAGTACAACAGGTCAACATACATGTGATATTGACAGGGCACGTGTGGCTGATAATGATGACAATATATGTGTCACAGTGAGATGACATAATGGCATTGTTTGCAGTACTACAGTGCAAGATGGTCACCAATATCCACCATTATAGAGACCCTTGTAGAGATGCTAGCTGAGCATGCTGCATCATCAGGACATGATAAATGTCTTCTACCTGACAGTCCCTCACAGGCACCATCTGTGTCTCCTGTGCACACTGCATCTGAAATGCACATTACATCTACAGAGCACATGCCCACCATAATAGTTAGATTCAGTGGGGAGTTGTGGTATCAACATGAGTCCAAGGCCATTCCTGCTATAGCTATGACATGGGCCATTAGTCAAGAAATGTGCAGATCAGTCATCTAGGAGCAAATATCTGCCACCCACCATTTTGTGGAGATGAGGACTGTATTCCATGGCTTGTGGGATTACAAGCACCAACTGCAGAGTGACATGGACTCAGGACCAACCTTTGGTCAACTGGTGCCCTAGGCAAAAGGTCTTCACAGTGCCCCCACAACACCATCCTGTGCCCCCATCCTGGTCTACCTACACCATCCAAATTACTGGAAAAGCGACCCTGCTAGAGCAGCACCCTGGAAGCCACCTAGATGGCCAATGCCTAAGGCTGGCTATGCATGGACTTTGCAATGCTCCTGAAATGGTTGGTGGGAAATGTTGTTTCCATGAAACATATTCCAAATGCTACCTGGTCTGCCTTGACTAGCCATGACCTCAATGATCAAGGAAGACTCCAGATACAGTGGGATCAGCTGCAGACCATCCAAAGTCAGACTATGGAGACTGTTGGTGAGGCAGCATCACTATCTCCTGTAGGCACTCATTCTTGGATATTGACCAATGTTTGGGCAAAGATGCTCATCAGAATCAACACATGTATACCCCCCATCATGATGGATGCTAACCTTCCTGTAGTTCTAATCCTTCCCTGCCACAGACTTCATCAAGCCATGAAAGTGTAAACCAACACAATGAATACCACTAATGTTGCTGCCATGGCAGCTTGACACTACCAATGGAGGATGTGTTTACTGACTCCCAGAACATATGGCTATAGTGTTCACCTCCCAAGGCACTATCCCAACCTGCCTCAGTCACCTGTCACTTTGTCCGCTCACCAATATAAGTGTGAGTATGATGATGTCTAACACACACAGTATGACTAGATCATGTCCTGCCCAGTGCAGTTTGAGTGTGATAATACATGCATCATTTTATTCTGTGTTGATTGTGTCTGACCCATATTTGGGAAGCAAGTGCTGTTTTTTAACCTAAGGATGCAATGTATGCTATCTATCACTGTCTTTGCTATGGTACTGCTGATACATGTTCCTCCTCAGAATCTCCACTCTGTCATTCTTCTGTTGGTACAAATAGTATGAAACCTATCAAGTACGTGTTGATGATTTTTTTCAATATCATGGTATAGCTCATGATTTAACCTTTGAATTGTACAGTGACAGCACTGAAATATGAATCCAGGCACTTGCTAACCTGTAAACCACATTATGCACACATTACAATTTCCTCACACCAGAGCCAGAACCGGCACTAGGTGACTTAGGCAGCTGCATAGGGCCTGGGACAGGCCAGGAAACCCACTGCTTGCCTTAAAATATTTAAAAAATGGTGCAATTAGGAATGGAACTGATATGAGCTTGCAGGGAAGAGAGATATTCAACATGTGCAAGATGACATCAGCACTTGCGAGGAACAGAGAGATCAAAATGACATCCGTGCTTGAGTGGAACAAAGATAGATATCCAGCATGTACATCTACACACAGAATTAAAGGAAACCTCTGCTCTGTGCATTACATCAGGGAGTGGGAGATTTTGATTTTGGAAAAGACGCCAGCCAGCATGTGAATCAAGTAAATGTTTCATGCTGTGCAAACTTACAATGGAAAATGTGTTTATTGTAGTAATGCAACAAGTGTGTGTGTGTGTGTGTGTGTGTGTGTGTGTGTGTGTGGGTGTGTGTCTGTGTGGTCAGTCTTAAATGACTATATGCAACAGGAAAGCAGACCCACTTTTCCTTTATATAATTATGAAAGAACAATGTGAACTGTGTGATCTGTGTATAACACACTGGAGTTGCTTTAACTTTAAAATAGCAACCAGGCCCATCATTTAACCAAGCCTTTATCATCACACTTCAAAAGATTATAAGAGGCTCAGGAGGGTAAAATACAATATCTAGCTGATTAACTTGTTTTCAAAGCATATAAACACATAGGCATGTCCATTTAAATCACAGTACACTGCCAAAAGCATATTAAGTAGAAAACTAGCTTTCATCAAGGCAGAGTACCTGTTCAAATGACACACACATTTGCTCTGAAAGTAGCTACGTATAGCCTGACAGCACATGTTGAAAACTGGTGAAATTCTAAACTGTTTTTGACAGAAAAAATGCACACTTGTAAGTGATGCTTTCCACTATAGGTTTATGCATTTTTTTTGTTGCTGTCTTATCTCCTGCTTAAGAGCACATATTGCACAACTTTTCTAGAATGTGATGTCACAAAATAAATGCAATATGTTCTTCTGAGGTAAATACGATGGCCATTTTCTAGAAAAAATACATCTTTTTTATGAAGCATTGTTGAAATATATTTTTCTAAGTTCAATAAGAAATATCTGAATACTGCAAAATGTGGTGCTTCATTAATCAGATAAAGTAAAAGTCCGTAGCTCATCAGATTTATTACCTCATTTTATGAAGACTGTAAATGAAAGTCTTGATAACTCCTGCTTTGCACACCATTTTACGAAATGACAACAAAACCACTGGGCAGAATTTCACAGAGTCATTATAACACTAAATGGGGTGACATTGCAGGGCTAGCTACCTGGAGGTATGAACTCTGGATTTAGATGATAGTTGTTGTTGATGTGACACCCTAACCCCATTGTACTAAATGGGAAAAAGTGGGTTGATGAAGATGCTGATTTTGATTCCGTAGGAGTTATCCTGGAGATTTAACTCAAAATATTAAATGAGCTATTATGACACTGCTGGAAAATGCAGTAAAGTATGCTGATACTGAAAATGCCACTTAGAGACATTGTAGTATGGACCTCGGGTAACAGTCACTTATTAATGAAGATATTTTGGACAGAGGAAGCTGAGAGATGCAGATCTTACGATGGTAAACATACCTGAGGGGGAAGGATGGTACTATTCCTATGGGATGATTTGGAAGCTGCAACAGTCGAACAATGGTACATTTTATATACCTCATGCAAGAAACAAAAGGACTACTGCAAACAGAGATCTTTGAAACTTGGCTCCCCAGGATGGGCGTGCCCATCTTTCCTTATCAGCACCTCAGGTGCTCAAGTTGCTAATTGAGTCTGGGCCTCCTGGGCCATCATCAGCCCTTTATCCCTCTCTGCAGGTTCCAAGTGTGTAAGGCCATCTTAAAGAAAAGATTTTCAAAACAGTATTCAAAGACTTTAGAGAGTATTTTTTTTGCTTTATGGAAGAATCTCCATATCTCATGAAAAAACAGATTACCTCATGAAAAGATAGATCACCTGTAACCCCTTATAGAGTGCTGTATGCCCCAATCCCCAACTCATAATCAACTCTTTGGACGGTGCACATCACGAGTAAAGAGGTTTACTCATGGCAGAGGCCTAATTTGAGGAATGTGCAGTTTGCCTGCTCTAGCACTATTGCACTCTTGGTTGCCACACAACTGACACACTGAGGGCTGGACCCAGCACAAGGTGCCTGGCCACGCAAAGTTAGTTGTAACTACTCTTTAAGTGGAGTTCTAATTTTGTTCACAAGAGCAAACTATGTCTAGTTCATGTGCATGCTTGAGATTGAAAGTTTTGGGCAGCATTTGACCTACTGAGTACCGAGTCATTTGGAGCATATTAAGAACAAGAAGGTATGCTTGCTGAGCACTGATTTATCTAAACAGCTGTGTGTGTGTGTGTGTGTGTGTGTGTGTGTGTGTGTGTGTGTGTGTGTGTGTGTGTGTGTGTGTGCGTGCGTGCGTGCGTGTATGCACACGTGAGTGTGTGCGTGTGTGCGTGTGCGTGTACGTGTGCGTGTGTGTGTGTGTGTGTGTGTGTGTGTGTGTGTGTGTGTGTGTGTGTGTGTGTGTGTGTGTGTGTGTGTGTATATGTGTATGTCCCATTTAGGGGCCATTGTCAATTTAAGTTACTTGGTGAGAGTTAAAACCTGCACCTTAGCTATGGTAGGCAGGAGTATTAATCCTCCCCAACTGCCAGGCCTCCATTATGTTTGCTTCCTTCCTTCCCTCTGCCTGTGTGTGTGTTAAATCACTAAGGATTACTGTTTATAAATGTCAAGTTATATAGTTTCATAGTTATGTTTTTCATTAAAATGCATGCTGATGCAAGATCTGTTGTTCTGTTAAATTTTAAAGGATTTAAAATCTTATTAGTCTCAGGTTTTGGAGAACATGCCTATCCCTGTCCTTGAACCAGTCATTTAACTAGACAGTGCTTTACAGCAACTGGAAATTCGGCCTGCACTCTTCAATGGTCCCATGGAATGCAAGCCTAGCAACTATACATGGAGTAGAGTAATTATGATGGGTTCCTATTACCTGATCGAATGTGTAGGTTAGCGAATACATAAACGTCAAACTGGTAATAGCAAAAGTAAAAAAATGCGAATGGCCGATATAATGCAGGGAAAGAATTCCCTTGGCCATTATGTGGATTTTGTTCCTTTCTCCTCTGTAAAGCAATCTCGGAGTAGGTATATTTAGTTAGGGGGCTGTGGGGGGCACAGCCACCCACATCAGGGGTTGTGGGGAGCAAAGTCCCCCACTTCATTTTAGTTTAATTTTTTTTTTTTTTTGTCCGGGAGAATTCATTCCCTATGTTAAATCTGCTATTTGCTGTTTTAATTTTTCAATATTACCAGTTTGACGTTCAGGTATTCGCTAACCTAAACATTTGATCAGGTACTATAAACCCATTATGGTGTGAAGGAAGGAAACTGGTTGTGGTAAATAGGAGCATCATCATATAAGATATCACATCTTTGACCTCTTTCCTACTTTTTAAAAGACAACTGAAAATGTATCTCAAACACTGGCTTTGCTCCTGCACTAATCCAGACTAACCTCATTTTTTCCTTCACCCTTTCCCTTGTTAACTTTCACTGCACAAAAAAAAAAACCTTGTAAATATATGTTGTCATATGACTATAGTAAAAAAAAACAAACCTTATGTTCAATTTATATTATCGGTTTAACTTGTTATAACTACTTATGTTTCTAATGCAACCTTTTAATGCCTTTTTATGATGATACTTGTTACAACTAGTGAAGCTTTTCTCCCCAGGCCTCTACTGAAAATGGACATATATCCAGCTAGACTAGCCCAGTCAACAAATGTAAAATAAAATAAAATAAAATAAATGAACCATGTTCTTTAAAAGTGATCCTTGGTTTCTTGTTCCATTGAATGATGACACTGCATTTATTATTTAGTTGTGAACAAATCTGACATCATGAAGTCTGATTTTAATGTTAATATCTTAACTATGGATGCCTTTTTTATAGTCTGTTTTTCTGCAGGCACACAGGTATGAAATGCATAGTGTTTAGAATATAACAGTTTGTCTAGCACATGATTTAGGTGAGTAAGGCTATGAGCTGTTAAAGAGCCTCTTCGTGTAGGGCATGGTTTGATTTTCTCAGCCTTCATTTGTTTTCTGTGAACTCTGCCAAGTTACTTCAGCAGACAGTACTCATGGGTTGCTCCTGAAAAAGGTCATTTGTGAGCAATGGACTGCCCCAGGCTATTAGGAAATGCATTACTTTTTTGTCTTTTGCATTCGTGCACTCATCCTATAGACACTAATGAGTACTTTGCTATATGCTGTTTGAGTATGAATCTCAGCACGTTTTCTGTAGTTTAATGGATTGCCAGATGCATTTTTACTAAATTTAAGTTTCAGAGGAAGAATTGTTTACTGTTTCTCATGCTAAGTCTGTTTAAGAATAAATTATTTTATTTATTTATTTGACATTTATTTACCAGGAAAGTCCGAATGGGTCAAGAAGTACCCATTTTCAGCAGAGGCCCA
>NC_056738.1:7123392-7198392 GCF_019279795.1 Protopterus annectens | reverse complement strand
AGTCTGACCAAGTCCTTGCTGAAGAATGTGCATGGCTTTCTTTAGGTGACCTACGATGGCACCCATTTTGTAGTTTTCAGCCAGTGTAATGAACCTTAGCCCATGAACATCTGCCTGAACATCAGTAATGGAAATGTCAAAGAGTAAGTGGCTAAGGCCAGAGCCATGGAGAACTCTACTGGTGCAATTTTATTTTTACCTCTGGCACATACTGCATGGATCTTGTCAGTGAGTCAGATAAATATCTGGCAGATGAATAATTAAAGCTCTATTGCATAAAATTGGTGATAATACCTGCATGGGGAATTGTATTGAAGACCTTAACTATTTCCAGATAAAATGTGTGGATAGTGTGTCTCATCTCTATGGTTTGTGAGACCCTTCTAAAGAAATTGATTAGATTGAGTTGACAGGAGTTAATTTTAGCAAAGTCATTTTTTTTTTATCAAGGATTGAAGTTTCCTTATGTAGTCATTCCTGACATCTGCTATGACATGTTCCATGACCTAATGATACTAGACAGACTTATGAGTTTGCAATTACCTGGATCTGTGTTGCGACTGAACTTATTTAGTAGAAACCTCCTGTCTCTAAAAAATAGACCTCGGTGTACTTATCACATTGCTGATTGTAGTTTCCATTAATTTAGTCATATCAGGGTACTTGCAATAAAAATATACTTATATCATATACAAGGCTTCTGTGAAATGGAACAAATATGTGCCTTTTGGCTCCAAAGAAGGAGGTTTTCTACAATGCCAGGACAGCTGTGATGCACATTGGTTAACATGTATGCTTTAATTTCTTTGTTATAATGGCATGTAGTTACACACATCATAGTGTTCTACCATTTTTTCTGTGCTGGCCTTCTTGGCCATTGCATTATGTTTCTTAGTCTTTCACTACACTACACTAAGATGTGGCTCACATTCTCTCAATCTCAATTTCTTTCAAATAGTTAATGATAATAAACTTTTACAATTTCAATATAAGTGATAGACATGAGGAAAAAGGAAGATAGGATTTATTTTCGGACTTATGATTTTTTTGGTCTGGCCAATTTTTTATTGTCACTTATTTTTAGTTGCTTAAGTAAGTGTCAGTACATCTTTAAAGTTCTTTCACATTTTTTCTGTGATTAGCACCTCTCATATTATCTAACAAGTCTCTAATTTTTCCAATAAATCTTCAGTTGACCCTGATAAATATACCTTACTTAACATAGCAGCTATATGTATTTTCTTGCTTGGACAGTGTTTTACTCACAGGTCATATTACTGAAGATTAAACATTTTGTGCAGTTCATATGCTTTGCAAGAATTGTTGATTTGTTTCCATTTGTACTTCTTTGCATAAGTATATTAGTGAAATTTCTTGCATCTATATACTGTTGTTAATAGTTCTTTCTCTATCTGAGAATAGTTCTATTGTGCATCTGTAAATGCTTTTGCCCCATAGGCAACTGGTCTGTTTTACCTGTAAGGTCACAGCTGCTGTACCATTTTGACATGCATCAACTTGCAAATGAACAAACTTTTTTACATAATACTATTACAATGAAGGCTGTTGTTGTCTTTCGGCTTTTCCCAGTTAGGGGTCGCCACAGTGGAACTCTGGTCCGCTAATGATTGGCAGTAGATTTTCATGGTGCCGAGTTGCCAGCTCGACGCCCAACCTTCAATGAAGGCACGCCCATTCACGCATATCTTTTGGAACGCCACTCGACCTGCGGGGAGGACATGCAAACTCCACACAGAAGGCACTCCCTGCACTCCAGCCGAGAATCAAACGGGAGAACCTCTTTCTGTCAGGCAACAACGCTACCACTGCACCACCGCAGCTACTATTACAATGAAAGTAATGATGTAAAATTGATCTTCCTTTTTATAGCTCCAATTTCAGACTGTATCTTGCTCTAAAAGCTTTCTAAGAAAGCATATGTGTCTCAGATGTATTTGGTATGAACTTTGCAAGATAGGCATTATTTGAAAAATGTCATTAATGCCTGTTCATCCTCTGGTTTTGGCACTTCCACTATTTCTCTGACTTACTCTAACTCTGGCTTCAGTCCCATTGTAATTAGAATGTGTCTCATGTATTTCAGACTTTTTGTTCTTTCTTTGTATTTGTTCTTGTTTAATTTAAATGTATGTTGTCTCAGTTTGTTCTGTAGCTGTATTTGTCAACCATCATTTTCTTCTTGTGCCTAACCATGCAATAGCAGATAATCAGTTTTGTTTCCAACACATTCAAAGCATACAATTACTTGTGCAAATACTCTTTGAAGCATCTCTGATGTAGACATTATATTAAATGTACACATTTGGAGCTTTCTTCTTAGAGATATCTTTCAGAATCATTTGTTTGTATCTAATGCAGAAAAAAACAACGTAGCATAGCTGAGACTATTTTTTTTCAGTGCCATAAACAATGAATAATAATCACTTAATTCACATCTGCTTGATCGATACACATGGATATCTTGTCTTGCTTCACGATAAGGGTCATACTATTTACCAGCAATGTTGACTTGGTCTGCTTCTTACTGATACTTAAATTTTTCATTCACTTTAATTCCTTCTCAGTTCTAATCCTGAGAGCTAGAGTATTTTCATTGGAACATATGTTTTTTGGCACAGCATATAGATGTATCTGACTATGATATTCTTGTAAGCCATCTAAGCTTATAAGTAAACAAGCATAGCCATGCCATATATATTTCCTATGGCTCTATATTATATTTGAGGTGGCTCTCTGACTGTGTGACTGTACCCTGTATACATTTGCTATGTGGTTGCATATGATGAACATTTTTCTTTATATGCAGTTCTTCACAACTTAAAAAATAAGTGATTTGTTGGACGATTCACCTTTATAATTCAGATCAGGTTATAAAATGGGGGTGGGGAGAATCTTTTCCTGTAGCTGATGTCTTGGTACTGTGAGATGAAAATGCATTTTATATTCTTTAGGAAGTGTTCATATTGTGTGTTCTGGCAATAAATGAGTCTTTTCATCACCAAATCTCTTCTCTGTCTGCCTGGATATTTTTGGTTTGTGATGTATTTGTTGGGGCACATTCTCCATACTTTTTGGTTACAGCTTTTTAATTCAGTGTAACTGTCTTTCATATTTACATGTCAACAGATTTTGGCCCAGTGGCTTTACTTGGTACACTGAATAAGTCAATAATGTTTGTATTGCTTTAGTTTCAAATTTTTTTCAGCTTTAATGTTTTATAAGTATTTCCTGACAAAATTCCACACTCAGCATCTATGCCATCTCAGTCTTCCTATATTAATCATGAGATTCTCTTGCTAGTCCGCCTGATTATCTTGAAGAATTGCTTCCTTGTTCTCTGTTTTTAGAGAATCAATGCTTTATATTTTAATTCTTCTGATAACATTTCTATTTAGTGTTTTGACTCAATAACAAGCAGATTATTTGAAACATTCTTTTTTCTTTTGCATTTTTTTACAAGATGAGTCTTTCTATCACATCTTGTAAAAAAGTGTTTAAGTGCTGGACACTTCTTTTTCTCATGTTGATAGCTGCACCTAGCAGTTGCACCTGGTATACAAGGCATGAATTACAAGTGAACCATACCTCCTCTGCACATTATCCCTTTCTTTCTCATCTCATCTCATTTGATTTCATCTCATTGAATCAGATCACCATTACTGTTATCAAAATTTTTACGTTATGCTTCATTTTTATTTTATTATTTGACTCATTTCCCACACATCCATTTCCTCAGTTAATTCCTTTAACTATATATTTGTAGTTCTTTCTTGCTCTACAAACAGGAACAGATTTATATAAGGTCAGATCTGCTTAACTTAAAATCTTGCTCCTTGTCTTACTTCTCATAGCATTCTGTTTATCAATAATTCATGAAGTTCATCAAATTCACAGTGTTTAAATGTGATACATGAACATTGTGAGCAACATGGAGTAGGGCTGAGTTGCACTAGAATAGTGCACCAAACTGTCTGAAATTCATTGTACCTGCTGCACAATAGTTAAAGGCTTTGTACTTGGTAATATCCCATAATGTAGCCACAGACACAGACCACATACACAAATGCACCTCCCACACAAGACAATACATGATTCAGAGACTCTAAACCAGCTCCATTTAGACTGGTCCCAACTACCTAACATACAAGAGCAGAGACATGTACCTATAGTTATTATAATGCATCTGATTATGCAAATCCCCCCGGCCTGTTGATGTGCTGCTCAGCATACAGAGCTGATCAGCATCATTCGCGCTTAAAAATCCCCACTCCTGTGCATAATGCCAAAAAAAAAAAACTACTGGCAACAGAGTTTCCAGTGGTGCAGGCAAATCCGTGGATACAATCATATGTATTTCCAGCTCCTCTCAAAGATGCTGGCAAGCTTACATCAGTGGGAACTCATGCCACACCAGATGCTCTTATTACCATATTATGATAATGATTTTAGCTGCATTTCCATATCATATGAATGAAAATCCATTATGAATCACTGTTTGACATGATGTCAGATCACACAGCAGGGATTAAAAGAATAAATAACTAAAAATCAAATAAATGGGTTTGATTCTAACATGGTACTTTTGTAATGCATGTCTTGATGTTTAGTTAAAAACTCACAATAGGCAAGTAGAATGTGTGACAAGATCCTGTGAGGTCCCTACTGTGACTATCTTCGAGTAAGAGATACACCACATGACATACATTTTCTGTCTGATTTGTCTAATATTTAAAGATATACCCCTATATATGACACTGCTTATCATCCCAAAATTCTTCTCTGTCATATATCCAAAATAATGGAATGACAACCTTTAAAACTCAAAGCATGTGTTAATTTATTTATAGCTCAGCACAGGAAATATTTTGTTTTCTACTCATCCTGTCACTCTTTCTCTAGTCCTCTATACTTCTTAACTTACCTTCACATAGTAGTTATAATGCTATTGTTAGTAGTCTTATCCTGTTAACAGCAAGTAAAGGCTTAGTTTAAACATCTTACTTTGTAAGTTTCCTTCTGTATGTAATATACTTAACCGAATTAGCATTTTCTGGAACCAACACAAACTGTGTGGGAAGCATCAGCAAAGCAGTAAAATATTCATACCCTTTACATCCAGCATTTTCCAGTTAAAGTTTGTTTCTCAGGTAGGTAGCATGATAATCCCATGATGATACCATAAGAAGACGTGTCATATAACTCATCTTTCCACACTGCACATTGCATCACCTAAGTTTATTGCATTCCTTTGCCAAACTTAAATAGGGCACTGCTGGCCTACAAATTAGAACAATTAATCACTACACCTACTAGACCAAATAAACAAACTGGTAACAACACTACCTTCACCTCACTGCTCACAAATATCAGTCATTGCTGTTTAAGAAGTAATTCCAAATATACTAATTATACAACTCCCCCACATTAATATTCAAAAACATGCACGCTGATTGGTCAGTGTGCACATTGTAAATCAGAGTAATATTAATGGAAAAAGGTCCAATCGCCCGGACTTTTTCCATTACTATAACTCTTTTTTCTCACTGTTTCGCTATGTTAAATGAATTTAACATAGCGAGACAGCTTTAAAAAAAGCAACAGAGATTCTCTGTTGCTTTTTTAAAGCTGTATCGCTATGTTAAAGTTTGTAAAAAGCAATGGAGATTTTGCTTTCTACGTTGCTTTTTTCAAAACTGTCTCGCTATGTTAAATGTGTTTAACATACCGAGACAGCTTTAAAAAAAGCAACGGAGACTCTCCGTTGCTTTTTTTAAAGATGTCTCGCTATGTTAAACCCATTTAACATAGTGAAACAGTTTGTAAAAAGCAACGGAGATCTTGCTTTCTCCGTTGCTTTTTTCAAAACTGTCTTGCTATGTTAAATGGGTTTAACATACCGAGACAGCTTTAAAAAAAGCAACGGAGATTCTCCATTCCTTTTTTTAAAGCTGTCTCGCTATGTTAAACCCATTTAACATAGCAAAAACAGTTTGTAAAAAGAAACAGAGATCTTTCTTTCTCCATTGCTTTTGCTCACAGTTCTGATGTACTGCATAGGCATAAGTATGCACAGTACATCAGAACTGCCGCAGAATACCAGACAGCTGCGGAAGGGCAGCAAGGAGGCATTATACAATGCCATTATTTAAGAAAAGTAATTATTTTTTTTCTTAAATTGTATAATAGCAATAACCCACTTCTGGGTGTGGGTAATGCTGGATTTAAAAGTGTTGCAACCTCTGCAAGTACGGCAGCTGCAAGGTCCCAAGAGAAACTGTAATCCAAACAAAAAATAAGGACCAGCATATAAGGCACCTTATTGTAGCATAGAATACTTTAATAAAAGTATCTTGGTTCTTTTGACATGTTTTGGTTCTTTTGACAGACCAGTTTCGGCTAATTCAATACAGAGCCTTCATCAGTGTAAAAGATTCACAAAAAAAGAACCAATTTATAAATAAATGAATAGACCATGTGATTAATTACAAATGCTCATTAAGACCTGGCTTAAAGAGACCACCAAGTTTAATAATCCATTTTCTCTCCATGGAATTCAGTAATTCATGCCAACCTAATTTATTGTTTCTGGATCTGTTTATTTTATCTATAATGGTGAAACTAAAACATGCATTACTATGTATTAATGAATGCTTATAAAGAGCATTGGTTTCTCTCTTGTTTTTAATGTCACTGAGGTGTTCAGATATTCTGAATTTCAAGGGTCTTGAAGTTTGACCAACGTAAAATGCAGGACAATTGCACTTGGCCAAATATATTACCCAGTCCGAGGAACAGTTGGCAAAAAATTTTATATTATAAACCTCGGGGGTGTTTTGACTACTAAATTTTTTGTTTTAAGTAACTTGGTACAATGTGTGCAGTGTCTGCAAGGAAAGCATCCAAGTAAAGGTTCACCTGATAGTGTGGTTTGGATAGTGTTGGTAATTTTGGCTTCGGAATGTTTGAAATGATTGAAAAAAGCAGATAAATTTCTGCCTTTACGGAAAGAAAACAGGCATCTGTCACCAATTATTTCATTGAGTTTTGGATCACATGTTAATATATTCCAGTTTTGCCGGATGGTATTGATTAATATGTTAGTATTACATCCATATGTAGTGATGAGTCTGGGTGGTTTGGAATTTGATTGACTCCTATTTTTGTAAAGAAGGAGATCATCCCTATTCATATTGTCCACAGTGTGTTTTGTGTGTAATAATTGACCCATTTTGTAACCCCGGTCATGAAATCTGAGAACTAAATCGTCCCTAAATCGTGTATAGGTGTGTCGATCAGAACAAATGTGTTTAATACGCATGAACTGGGATTTGGGAATGTTTTTACAAATATGGGGGGGGGGTGAAAGCTGGAGGCATGGAGGAGTGAATTATTATCAGGGAATTTACGATGAATTTCTGTAGTGAACGTATGATCACATGCGTGGCAAACCAGAACATCCAAAAAATAATTTTATTTTTATCATAGTTGACAGAGAATTCGATTCCCCGTTTATTTTCATTCAAGTATGTGGTGAATTCCAAAAGATATTCAGTATCCGTCCTCCATACCAACCAGCAGTTGTCCAGATATCTACTCCAGATGTCCATTTCTTCTATATAAATATTGTGCGAAGTGTCATAAATGACCTGTTCTTCAAAATAAGCCATGAACAAATCTGTGTATATAGGAGCGAAAGAAGCCCCCATTGCTGTCCCCTTAGTTTGCAAATAACAATTTCCCTTGTAAAAGAATACATTCTTCATCAATACATGTTCTGTCAAACACAACAGAATGGTATTAAAGCCGGGTTTGTATAATTCAGTCTTGTTGAGCCAATATTCTAAAGCCTCCAAAACAGCCCAGTGGGGAATGTTGGTGTATAGTGATGTTACATCCAATGTACAAAGTAAACAATCTGGTTCCAACTGTGTTTCGGAAATGATTTGAAGAAATTCCATGGTGTCCCTAATCCTTGCTCTGACACATTTTAAAAGCAGCTGTAAGTATTTGGTTAAGAAGAGAGATAAAGGTTTGGTTAATGAATTCCTGCCAGAAACAATAGGTCTACCAGGAGGATTTTAGAGGTCTTTATGTATTTTGGGTAGAAAATATATGTACTGTGGGCAAGGGTTGGATATAGTGAGTTGGGACTGTGTGTTTTTGGTGATGATACCTTCTTCAACAGCTAATGTAAGGAAAGAATCAATCTGTTGTTTGAAGACAGGTGTTGGGTCAGTGGTTAATTGGGTATAGTATCATACATTGGATAATTGTCTAAAAGCTTCATTGTCATATTGAGACAGATCCTATACTACTATCGAACCCCCTTTGTCAGCACCAATCATAACCAGCTCATGATTGTTGGCTAGTTTGGTAATGTTGTCCATGCATGTTCTGGATATATTATTGGGTAAAGGGGGAAATGACCTGTATTGAAAGTGAAGGTGTTTAATAATTGCATGTTGAAACATGGAAACGTGTTGATTCATGGGAGGCATAAAAGAGGATTTGTGATATTTAAATTCATCAGAGATCTTTGATGACTGTTGTTCCTGAAAAAATAATTTGAGGTTGAGAATCCTGCAATATGAAATTATGTCATTAACAGAACTTTCTTCTGAAATAAAGAAACCAGGAATAAATTATAACCCTTTATTGAGAATTTCAATTTCAGAGGAGGTAAGGACATGAGATGAAATGTTTGTTATAGTCACATTTGTTCTTTGTTCACGAACATCTGTAGTAGACTTTCCATGTTGTCTACAGCTTTTATATTTTCTGCCCCCCCTCCTCCTGTGTGTAAACCCTGAATTATTAGGGAATTCCTTTTTTTCAATGCTGGTGAGCCTGTAGCTCCCACAGAGTCAGTGTCTAAACCTGAAGAAGAATCTTCAGCTGATGTGTCTGTGTTGTAAAGTGCACCCTTTTTTAGAATAGATTTAGTGTGTTTCCTTTTGGAAATAGTCCAATTTTGTGAACTAAATCAGACCTGTTTTACTTTATTTTCAAAATTGAAGGGATCACCTTTGGTGTAATCATCTAGGTCTCTTTGAAACTTCTTTCTTTTCCTTTCTTTTAACTGGGTTTCTAATGTTAACAATTCTTTACTTAAATTTTTTATGCTATTGGTATATATAGTCTGTCCCTCAAACCGCTTGGCTTTATCACTGAGTAAGGTAATGGATGCTATTTCTTGTTCAATAATCCTGTTGTGATAATTAGCCAATATTTCAACAAATTTAAGAGATGTCTCTTGTTGTACCTCCCCCCCATTGTTTGAGTAAGAGATCATCAGGGTTATTCACTAGTGGTTGTGTGCGTATCCTTAAACCACTTGGAGTAATTCTTTTAGTCAAATAGGCACGGAAAAGCTTATAATGCCAAACATTATTTTGCAAAGATCTCATATGCTTATTTAAGTTCGAGAAAATATTCTCACAACTGTCATTATTGGATGCAGCACCAGAACCCTCCAAACATTCACCAAGTGGCCCTAATCCAAAAGCTGATAGATCATCTCTATCAGCAGATAAGCCTGTAAGCAAATGATCCAATTGCATGCTGAGCATGGAGATGATGTTGACTTGAAAAATACAAAATTTATATATAGAAAAATAATCAACTAATGGACAAAATGCAAGAACACAAAATTGTCATATATATATTTGAAATCCTGTATATTCCAAAATACCATATGAATTGACCTTGGCCGGTTCAAAACATGGATCAATAAGCAATAAGCCTGTAGTAATATATAAATGTGAAAGATTAGCCACAAAAAGAACTATGTGGACTAAACCAGGTCATTTGCTGGTCCTTATTTGAACCAATAAGCCATTGGTCAGTTTAATGAAGAATAAAAATATGTTTTTTTCTAAGTAAAAATCAGAGTCCCACTTAGCTCACAAAGTAGGAATAGGTGGAATGGAGATAATGCTGCAAACAAAACCACAGGCATAAATAGCCTAAAAAATAAAAATAATTTTGGCATACATAAGTTTCACAATAAGCCCGGACCAATGAATATGAAACCATTCAAAAGCATATATTCAGTGGTTATAAGGGTAGAAATGCCTTGATATAAAAAATTTATATATCAAATCATTATAACAATTCAACATACCCTGTGCTACTCAAAACTGGGCCCAATCTAGTGTAGTAAAGATAATCCAAAAAATATAAACAAGGTCATATAACCACAATCCAACAATCAGAAAAGCTGCCTGACTATAATAATGTCAAAATATTTCTTAGTGCACAAAAAACATATAGTATGGTATATCAATACCAATGATAATAATATGTGGGCTTGGATGGTAAAAACTGCGGACCAAATACATATAATATTAAATTCTTATAGATGTAAATTAAAAATTGAAGCTGCAGTTATAAGTCCAAAAATAAATGTACATAGTCATAAACCCCCATATGTGATCCTTATATGAATCCTGTATCTGGAAAATTCCAAACCAATAGTATGTACAATAAACATAGGGAATGTTCTGCATGAAAAGCAAAATTCAAAAGGTAATACAATCCATGTAAATATGAGTAAAATAGTATATACATGAAGAGATCACGTACATCTATTCATGAATGTTATGTAACTACTGGAAATAAAACATTCACAGTGTGTGACCGATATAAATATGGTCATGCATAGACAATAATGTAAATATTGCACTTTAAAAAAATCAGCAAACAGTCCCTACTTGAAAACTGGCAAACAGAAAATGTCATATGAATAAAAAATAAACAAAATTAGAACTTGAATCATCCCATGTACATCAGATATCACAGATAATGTCCTGGGTATTTGAACATGGCCAAAAAAGTCAAAATAGTTAGTCCACACACTTCCGATTGTTGTAGATATGAACCCAGGAAAAATAAACTCAATAGTCCAGCAGTAATCACCAAAGTTGAAAATACCACATACGGAGGTGAAAGACAGTTCTGACTGTAATGTTCTAATGGCGTAGCCCGTAAAACATGTCCCCTTTGATTGCGACAACAATCATCAGTGATTCCTTCATAAAAATAAAGAATAGTCCAAAAAAGAAGCCACAGAACTCTTAATGTGCTAAATAAGTCAAAATCATGCACATAAATGGTCTGTATGACTTGCACAAATAGACGCCTTGCTTTAAATGAAGGCCAGAAGTTAAACAGCCCGCCAAGCCAATAAAAAATCCAATATGTACACTGAAGGTTTCAAGTTAGCTCCACCAATGTAGTAAAATTAAAAAACGTGAAAATGGTGAATACAATATCACCAAATGTTCCAAAAAGGAATTAAACAGTCATAGGTAAAAAAACAGAACTTCCGTGGTTCAAAGGTTGAAGCATGAAAACCAAAAGTATGTGCATTTGTAGTGAAGGAAAATTTATATCCAAACTTGATGAATCACAAAATTGGGAGTCTCATCCAAAATATAGGTCCAAAATCGGCAATGATAAATCCAAATTAAGATTCAGCTACTGTTGTATAAGCAAAAAGGTGCCACAGGCCAACCGCAGAGAAAAGACAGGAAACCAAAAGTGTTGCAACCTCTGCGAGTACGGCAGCTGCAAGGTCCCAAGAGAAACAGTAATCCAAACAAAAAACAAGGACCAGCATACAAGGCACCTTATTGTAGCATAGAATACTTTAATAAAAGTATTTTGGTTCTTTTGACATATTTTGGTTCTTTTGGAAGACCAGTTTCGGCTAATTCAATACAGAACCTTCATCAGTGTAAAAGATTCACAAAAAAGAACCAATTTATAAATAAATGAATAGACCATGTGATTAATTACAAATGCACATTAAGACCTGGCTTAAAGAGACCACCAAGTTTAATAATCCATTTTCTCTCCATGGAATTCAGTAATTCATGCCAACCTAATTTATTGTTTCTGGATCTGTTTATTTTATCTATAATGGTGAAACTAAAACATGCATTACTGTGTATTAATGAATGCTTATAACGAGCATTGGTTTCTCTCTTGTTTTTAATGTCACTGAGGTGTTCAGATATTCTGAATTTCAAGGGTCTTGAAGTTTGACCAACGTAAAATGCAGGACAGTTGAACTTGGCCAAATATATTACCCAGTCCGAGGAACAGTTGGCAAAAAATTTTATATTATATACCTCTGGGGTGTTTTGACTACTAAGTTAAAAGAAAGGAAAAGAAAGACGTTTCAAAGAGACCTAGATGATTACACCAAAGGTGATCCCTTCAGCTTTGAAAATAAAGCAAAACATGTCCAATTTAGTTCACAAAATCGGACCATTTCCAAAAGGAAACGCACTAAATCTATTCTAAAAAAGGGTGCACTTAACAACACAGACACATCAGCTGAAGATTCTTCTTCAGGTTTAGACACACTGACTCTGTGGGTGCTACAGGCTCACCAGCATTGAAAAAAAGGAATTCCCTAATAATTCAGGGTTTACATACAGGAGGGGGGGGGCAGAAAACATAAAAGCTGTAGACAACATGGAAAGTCTACTACAGATGTTTGTCACCAAAGAACAAATGTGAATATAACAAACATTTCATCTCATGTCCTTATCTCCTCTGAAATTGAAATTCTCAATAAAGGGTTATCATTTATTCCTGGTTTCTTTGTTTCAGAAGAAAGTTTTGTTAATGACATCATTTCATATTGCAGGATTCTCAACCTCAAATTATTTTTTCAAGAACAACAGTCATCAAAGATCTCTGATGAATTTAAATATCACAAATCCTCTTTTATGCCTCCCATGAATCAACATGTTTCAACATGCGATTATTAAAGACCTTCACTTTCAATACAGGTCATTTCCCCCGTTACCCAGTAATATATCCAGAACATGCATGGACAACATTACCAAACTAGCCAACAATCATGAGCTGGTTATGATTGGTGCTGACAAAGGGGGTTCAATAGTAGTACAGGATCTGTCTCAATATGACAATGAAGCTTTTAGACAATTATCCAATGTACGATACTATACCCAATTAACCATTGACCCAACACCTGTCTTCAAACAACAGATTGATTCTTTCCTTACATTAGCTGTTGAAGAAGGTATCATCACCAAAAACACACAGTCCCAACTCACTATATCCAACCCTTCCCCACAGTACATATATTTTCTACCCAAAATACATAAAAACCTCCAGAATCCTCCTGGTAGACCTATTGTTTCTGGCAGGAATTCATTAACCAAACCTTTATCTCTCTTCTTAACCAAATACTTACAGCCGCTTTTAAAATGTGCCAGAGCAAGGATTAGGGACACCACGGAATTTCTTCAAATCATTTCCGAAACACAGTTGGAACCAGACTGGTTACTTTGCATATTGGATGTAACATCACTATACACCAACATTCCCCACTGGGCTGGTTTGGAGGCTTTAGAATATTGGCTCAACAAGAGTGAGGCTTTAATACCCTTCTGTTGTGTTTGAGAGAACATGTATTGACGAAGAATGTATTCTTTTACAAGGGAAATTGTTATTTGCAAACTAAGGGGACAGCAATGGGGGCTTCTTTCACTCCTATATACGCAGATTTGTTCATGGCTTATTTCAAAGAACAGGTCATTTATGACACTTCGCACAATATTTATATAGAAGAAATGGACATCTGGCGTAGATATCTGGACAACTGCTGGTTGGTATGGAGGGCGGATACTGAATATCTTTTGGAATTCACCGCATACTTGAATGAAAATAAATGGGGAATCGAATTCTCTGTCAACTATGATAAAAATAAAATGATTTTTTTGGATGTTCTGGTTTGCCGCGCATCTGATCATATGTTGACTACAGAAATTCATCGTAAATTCCCTGATAATAATTCACTCCTCCATGCCTCCAGCTTTCACCCCCCCCCCATATTTGCAAAAACATTCCCAAATCCCAGTTCATGCGTATTAAACGCATTTGTTCTGATCGACACACCTATACACGATTTAGGGACAATTTAGTTCTCAGATTTTATGACCGGGGTTACAAAATGGGTCAATTATTACACACAAAACACACTGTGGACAATATGAATAGGGATGATCTCCTTCTTTACAAAAATAGGAGTCAATCAAATTCCAAACCATCCAGACTCATCACTACATATGGACGTAATACTAACATATTAATCAATACCGTCCAGCAAAACTGGAATATATTAACATGTGATCCAAAACTCAATGAAATAACTGGTGACAGATGCCTGTTTTCTTTCCATAAAGGCAAAAATTTATCTGCTTTTTTCAATCATTTCAAACATTCCAAAGCCAAAATTACCAACACTATCCAAACGAAACTATCAGGTGAACCTTTACTTGGATGCTTTCCTTGTGGACACTGCACACATTGTGCCAAGTTACTTAAAACAAAAAATTTTAGTAGTCAAAACACCCCCAAGGTTTATAATATAACATTTTTTGCCAACTGTTCCTCAGACTGGGTAATATATTTGGCCAAGTGCAACTGTCCTGCATTTTACATTGGTCAAACTTCAAGATCCTTGAAATTCAGAATATCTGAACACCACAGTGACATTAAAAACAAGAGAGAAACCAATGCTCTTTATAAGCATTCATTAATGCACAGTAATGCATGTTTTGGTTTCACCATTATAGATAAAATAAACAGATCCAGAAACAATAAATTAGGTTGGCATGAATTACTGAATTCCATGGAGAGAAAATGGATTATTAAACTTGGTGGTCTCTTTAAGCCAGGTCTTAATGAGCATTTGTAATTAATCACATGGTCTATTCATTTATTTATAAATTGGGTTTTTTTTGGTGAATCTTTTACACTGATGAAGGCTCTGTATTGAATTAGCCGAAACCGGTCTGTCAAAAGAACCAAAATATGTCAAAAGACCCAAAATACTTTTATTAAAGTATTCTATGCTACAATAAGGTGCCTTGTATGCTGGTCCTTGTTTTTTGTTTGGATTAATGCTGGATTTACCCACGGTTGGCTTTGTTTGGCCACTCGGGCTTTGCCCTCGTGACCAAACCATGCCAACTGTGGTTAAATACAGCATTACCCACACCCAGGCATGGGTTATTGCTATAGTAATCACTGCCCCTTTTTATCTATTTGGTCTTTTAAATCAACAAAAGTCCCACAGCAAATACAAACTGGAAAACCATTTCCCAGCAACAAACAAACAATCTCATCACTTTATATAGCTTGATTCCATTGACTGATCCATTCTCTATTTACAATCTGAACTGACAGCAGCAGCTCTCTCCTGCTTTACTTTTCTCTCTTACGGGTTACAGCTGACTCCTAGAGTGACTCCCCAGATAGCCACCATTATCCACAGAGTTTACAAGGCGAAAGGGGAATGGAGGCAGAGTGCCAGGTCTTTCTTCTGTACTATGAATGCATGCGCTTTCATCTACATACAGGTTAGAGTTCTCACTCCAGCTATTGCATGCCTGTGGAATGTGTGAAGAAAATGGAACACCCAGAGAACATGCATATGCAGACTCTGCACAGAAGGCAGCCTTATCAAGAACCAAAGCACTGAAGATGTTGTTATGAGATATCAGTGCTAATCATTGCACCACTGTTCTACTCTGTCGATAATAATACAAGATTCGATATTCTCATTAACCCAACACAGACTTAGATGGCAAACTATGCCCATGGTTATCAGAAGATATCAAAAATCAGATGAAGCAGTGAGACAAAGCATGGAAAGCATGGAAGAAAGACCTATTAAATACCTATCTTCACAATGCCTTCCTACAAGATAAGATGTCAATTAGGATAGCTACTAACAGCAACAAAGCTTCATATATTAGACAAAGACAAACCCTACTGGCATCTATTCCTGACACACTGGAAGGACATAAGGCAACTCAACGTCCACACTACCTGCACCTCCACAACAAATTCAAATGCATTTCCAACCAATAGTAACTTTGTTGAGAAATTCAGGATCAAATAACACACAAGTTCCATGTTAATTCCCATCACTAAGAACGATCCAGTCAGTGATCCCTCCTCATTCTATTCCCTTGTCTCTTTTGCAGTTACATTCCATTTCACTGATATTATTGTAAAGGAAACCAAAAACCCATACAAAAATAAAAAAACTCTGGAGGAAAACTTAATGTACTTCACTCTATGTTCTTCCACCTTGCTGTTGAAAAGATTGCTAAACCTCTCAACAGTATGTTTAATCTTTCCCTAACCTCCACTTCACTCCCAACTGCATTCAAACACTCCAGCATCATACTTCTGCCAAAATATTACTCTCCCACTGATCTAAAGAACTCCAGACCAATCTAAAACATATGACCTATCATCAATATACTTGAAAAACTGCTGTATGAATTGTTACATGCGTAATTCTTCTGGGTAACCAACAGCATGTAATACATTCAGTATTGCAATATCCTTTTTTACAGCTATGGACTGCACATACAGTAATTTAAATGATGGTCTTATAACATCTAGAATATTCATTGATATGGCTTGGCATTTCAGACAGTTAACAATACCCTTCTAATCAATAAGTTCATAAAACTTAAATTTGTCTGAAACACAATGCTATGCTTCCACAATTACCTAAAGGATATAGCCTTGAAAATATATGGTACTGAATCATTTTCATCAAAGGTACTGTCAACATCAGGTATTTCACAAGGCTCATTTTTGGGTCCCCTTCCATTTTTTTTCTCATAGGTAAATAGTAGGCTAGCTGCTCTTGTGGGCCATTTTAAGCCTAGCCAACTTCCCCTTCAAAGGTGAGAATATACTTTGTGTCTGTGAGGTAAGCACCTTAACTATTATACCAATCCCCAACCCAGAAGATGAGTGCATGCTCATAGGGTAGTACTAGACTAACTACCTTTTTGGGCTATTTTTGAGCCTATTCAGTTACCCCATGTGAGAATAAAATTCTGCACCTTGTGTCTGTAAGGTAAATTACCTTAACCATTATGCCAGCCTCCCAAGTCTCTTTATTTATGATCTTACCTTGGATTTCCCCAGTCTCAACCTAGTAATATAAGTAGATGACACCCTCCTTCTGACTCACATAAATAACTTAGTCACCTTTAGTCCAGCCTACAAAATAGTTTCTTTGACCTATGAAATTGGACTTCTGCAAATAAGCCACTGATAAACCCAAAGCAAGCCAATGGTAGGGCATCTTCTACACCGGCTTCTTCTTCTAAAATGAAAATTTAAAATGACAAAACGGCATTTCAGAATCGCCAATTAGCTGAAACACCTGATGTTCATAGGGATCATTTGCATATATCCCACGTGACTCTAATACAAGAGGATTGGGAGGTCACTCAGTGGAAGTTCTAGCTTTGCTGGAGTTTTCATTTTATTTTTACTGATTGGTTTTTCAGTGACCTTCTCACTCATTGTTTTAGTATCTTCTACACTAGCTAGAACACAGCCACTACAGTTTAAAGGCAACAATGGCAGCATCATTCCTAATGTTACTGAACAGAAATACTTAGGCCTTACTCTTGACCCTTCTTTTAAAATTCATACAGACAACATCACCTCTAAGGTGTTCTCTCAGTAAACATTGTGTCATAGACTATATAACTTCATATCACCTATGGCAAGGACTGTCATAGTTAAAATGTAATGATGCCAAAATCAGAATATGCTTTGCTGCTACTGTGTCTTCAGTCAATATACAACACTCAAAAACTACAAAAAAAGTTGACAACAAGATATGTAAATTTGTCTTATTTACAATTAAAGATACTTAAAAATACAATTCTGTTTAGACACTGGAGAAGCCATTGCCAGACCAGTTCTGATATCTAGTTCACAACCTTTTATGAGGGTTTGTTCACCTTCCTAGACAGTGACAACAGGATCTCCTCCACTTCTGATGGTTGCTTCTGTGTTAGTGGTGCACTTCCTTTTGTAAACATGCCCTTGGCAAAGTTGTTTTCCATGTTCCTGGCATACAATATTCTATTGATTACACTTCATTGCATGCATTGTGGAGTCCTGTTATGGATACCCACAGCACTGATGTCCCATACCACTCCCTGACAAACCTGGTCCTTATGAGTATCCAAATTACCTGTGGTCAGGATGTTCATTATTTGTGTTGTGTGAGCCTGTAGCAACAACTTATGCTCCTAAGTATTGATCTTTTCCAGTCATTGCCTCTTTCAGGGGCCCATGGCAAAATTGGTATACTTGTGAGTTACACATGTCAGTTAGTCAGTCAGTGAGCCTGTATGTTTGTATGTGGATGTCCAGTATGTATGTGTGCTACCTCCCCTTCCCCCACATCATGACTATTAACCTGTCTGCTGCTATGCTGTGGCCATTCTCTCCCTTCCTATACAAAGTTCAGCAAAGGTCACATTATCACAACATACCTGCCTGTTTCAGAGTAAAGAACCCCTATAATGCTTTCCATACCTTGTTCCCCACACAGTATACATTGCTATACCTCACCTTGTATGCAGGGTCCATTGTATCCTGTGTGACTTTTCTATCTCTGAGAACTTTTTGATCATAGCGTGCCTCTTGGCTGAATGTGACAGTAACATATCATGGCACCGTGCCCCTACATCCACATAACCACCACCATCATAGGTGCTAAGTACAGTTCAAAGGTACATTACCAGACATCTTGTCTTCTTCCACCAGGTCTATGTCAAAGTCCAGTGCTTTATTATGTAAAGTTCTGATTCCACAGTTACTTATCATAACACTTACAATATGGTGTTTCTATTTTATATCATGCTACTAAGGGCCTCATAGAGTGCTAGTTATACTAATAAGGTAATTTAGAGTGACCATCTCTGAGTTGGTACCTTAATGCAGTAATGTGTTCATACTAACAGGCACAACCCTCAATGCCTGTGCTGAGGCTATGGACACATGTACACTATGTTCATGCACATAACCTGTGAAGCCCATAGTGACATGGTTCTACAGAAGGTTTTGGAAGTACATACTGGCTGCATCTTGATGTGTATAATATGGCATCCACACATGCATGTGCACCCTGAGATGTGTCTTAAACATAGGACTGCAAGGAGCAGAAGATCCCCACAACTCTCAACTTCTTTGTTCAAGAATCAGGGACAAAGCCAAAAGTAATGAAGGACAAAGGCCTAAAATAAGGGACATCTTAATATTACTTTAATTCACTTAGAAAGTGAAAGGAATATAATATTTTGCATCAACATGCATTTTCTGAAGAATAAGAAGTGTGAAACTCTGATGTCTGTTCTAATTAATTGACTGTAATTCTCAGTGACTTACCAGAAAATCAATAATGTTTACTGGTACAGGGCAAAAGTATGTGGCAAAATCAGAGATGTTCTGTAAAATCAGGGACAGTTAAAATCTCTTTTATGGCGTTTGAGGAACAGCAAGATAATCTGGTTCTTCCTCTATAGGTTCATACAAGGAACATTTGATGGGCCAGTATGATGGCGTATATTACAAGACGGATGCCTAGCAGGCACACAATGACATGTGTAGCAGCTGCCAGGACAGTGAGTGCTAACAGAAGCAACACCCATTCTACTGAGCAATGCAGGCATCAGTACAGCAACCTTCAATGGCTCCATCTTAGTCTGCTGTTTTACAGCAGCTGAGGAGCAGCAAACTAACGTGGGGGGATGTTGGTGGAGGCAAGTCTGCCTCTATCAATAGTGGAGAGCATATACCACTTTCACTACCATACTGCAAAGCTACAATCTTATATGCAGCATATGCATGTACTAATGTGTTCTTTCTTTTACTCTTCTTTTGCAGGTTCACTTGTCATTCTTTGTCATTACATTTTGGATTCACATGACGTTTGGTGCTTTGTGTGTGTGTATCTAATTTTTTGGTGTTTCAGTTGTCATTGTGGTTGTAGCATTGAAGTGGTGGTAGTCACCTCAACTTTCGCCTGCTCACATCTCTAGTATCGGGCTTCCATTGATCACCAGGTCCATATCTCAGCAGGAACATTGATGTCACCTTACTGAAGGGCTTACTGGTAGCCACTTTAGAGGATAGGTGATCCCTGCTTCAGATACTTGCATTCCTATGGTCTTCCAGTGGCAATTGCAGAAGCTGACATCTACTGAGCAGTGACAATGGCTGGATGCTTGCCAAACCACCATAGGGTGCCTTCAAATTTGGCTGGTTGTACTGGAAGAACCCAGCCATTGGGCTACTGACAATTTGGTCTACAAATGAGGCCAACCACTGGAGCGACGGATATCTGTATGGGTTGACCCCTGGGTCAGTTCGACATCTGCTATGCACTCTGCCCTATCCTCCATCTAAGTGGTTCCATGCCTTATCTGCCATTCCTCATGCATTCTTTGTGTCTCCCTCTTTCTTCACTTTTTATATCACTGCAACTCCTATCTGTGCTCTGTTCTATACTTGTTTGTCTTCTCCTGCAGTCTTCCTGTCTTCTTTTATCCCTCCCTCGACCATTCCTCATCAACTTTCTCAGCTATCCTTCTTCTTTTCATATAAAAGTGGGAGTCTTTTTCACACACACACAAAGTGGGAGCCTTTTACACACACACACACACACACACACACACACACACACACACACACACACACACACACACACACACACACACACACACACACACTCACAAAAAAAAATCCTTCTTCCCCACACCTATCATTTCTTATGGTTACCCTTGCATGTTTTCCTCTGTTTGTTATTTCCCCTTTTCTAAATTACTTGTCTTCTAATTTCCTCCACCTTTATATGATAAATCAGGTTGGCGTATTGCTGTGACTTCTTTGACTGTTTGCCACTGTTTATTTTTGTGTGTGTGTGTGTGTGTGTGTGTGTGTGTGTGTGTGTGTGTGTGTGTGTGTGTGTGTGTGTGTGTGTGTGCGTGTGTGCGTGCGTGTGTGTGTGTGTGTGTGTGTGTGTGTGTGTGTGTTTGATTCTGGCAGTGATGTGGCAATATGTTGTACTCATAAACAAGCATATTCTCAGGCATGCTTAGGCATATTGCTTGCCTTTGCTATGATATCCGACTCTGCAATCAAGTACATTTCGACAGTGCTGCTCCAGCAATGCACCTGTGTGTCATTAGTACTCCCGAAAATGCAGCTCCGCTAATTTTCTATGCATATCTTTTTCCCAGACTACTAGTGCTATGCAAGGCTGCTACATTCCTGGCTGCTTTGCCATAGCTGTGTACAGCCATGAAGTGCTTGTTTATGAATATCAGCTGTTATATTCTCTGAAAGAGAATAGATGAGGAAATAAATCAGAACAGCTGTGTTCTGCAGACTTGAAATTCATACTGTCATAGATGAAGCTATCTGTGAATGTATATTAGTATAAAGCACCTTATTAAATTAACTTTCTAAGTGAATAAGGACAATTTTAAAAATGTATGATCTGAAGGATTTGTTCTACATTATTTTAGGCTTTCTCCTTACTTCTAGAGCTGAGAGGTTGAAAGGTGTATCTTATGACTGAAAGGGATCACCAATTGATCAATTCATAGATTTGGTTATGAAATATATTTAAAAAAATGGCAGGCCAGGGGGATCTAGTACTGCATATGCTGGTACACATGGCATTTACTTGCAGGTACAGTAATTGTGCATGGAATAAGTGGGTATATTGAAGCACTGTGGGAATCATTGTCCTTAGTCAGTTAATCACAGCATTGCTTGGAATTATGTAGGGATCCTATGTGAAATTAATGTCCTTAGTCAGCCAAAGACAGCCCTGCTTGTCATTATGCAGGTATGCCATATGAAATGAATGCCCTTAGTCAGCTAATCACCACACTGTTTGGCATTATGTAGGTATGCCATATGAAATGAATGAATGCACCACTCCATGACAGGCATGGCTTACTTCATTTAACTCACATCTCCAAACTAACTGCACTGACCTCTAAAAATCATAACGAAAGACCAGAAAGAGAAATGTCTTATTGTTTAGAACAGCATGTCTTCAAGCACTAAATTGCATATGGGTAGTAACAATGAATATGTGTTCAGCGGTAAGTATTGGGCTAGTTGCTTTTGTGGGCCATTTTAAGCCTGGTCAGTTTCCTCAAATGTGGAATCAAACTCTTTACCTTGGTGTCTGTGAGATGAATACCATAACCATTATATCAACCCCTCCTCCTGGAAGGGACTGGGAAAAGACTGGAGAAGTTGCATAGTAACTTCACAGAAACATTTCATTAATATTGGCATAAACAGAGTTGACACATTGCTGGTCAGTGGTCTTTATGGGCTGACCAGTTTTACATTTTGCATATTAAATTGTGCATACAAAATGCAGCATTTTCCTGTATGTAACAGTGAGGCAAGGTTAATAACAAACTTCAAACAGAAGGAATCTGTCTTGGATAACAATGTCACTGACTTCTGACAGTTGACATTGTCTGAAAGGGTGCACAATCTATGCAAAATACTTTGCCTATTTTTTCAAACTCAAAGTTAAAATAAATAGAAAAAATAAAATCTAACCTTACATTCTTCTGAAAATGCCTTACTAAATACAGACCTGTATAATAATGATACATTTCTCAGACTTCAGTTAGCATGTGTAACATGATTAGAAATTAGTTCAATAAGGAATAGGCTTGTTCTTTACTCTTTTTTTTCTGGCTAAATGTCAAGTTACTAATGAGATAATGCAGCTCTTGTTACTGGTATCAACTACATGGGGACTGGAAATGCTAAAAAATGTACAGATTTAAAACATTAGGAGTCAATAAACTCTGCTAACCTTAGGCTTATCGCACAGGAAATGTAATGTTAAAGTACCTGAAAGCTTGCAGCTTTTCACCTTAGGCAATGCCTTGTCATCAGCTTTTTATATCAGTTTGTAGCACTTGGTGGCATTCACTTCTAAAACCTTGCTACTAAGCTGTCTAATTCAAAAAAGCAGAGAGGGATAAATTCTGAAGGCATTTTTTTTTTGGAAAATAGAAGTGGAGATGTCCTCAGAGTCTTTCTACAGAACCGTGTTTAGATACAGGAATTAACTTCTGTTTTACAAAGGTTTTCTCTGCCTCAGTTAAAGATTAGAAGCTTACTGAATCCTAGCTGCCTTACTACATCTTCTTGCCACAATTCTTTATGAGAAAAAAAAAGAATTTGACTTGAAGAAGGGAAATAATGAAACTTGGTGAGACTATGCACACTGGAAAAAATCAAGAAGACAGGCCATCAAAACATGGATAACACAGCACTAAGTGAGATAATAGCTGAACTTATTTTCATTGCTGCTTTATCCCATCAGGTATTGAATGATATAACACAATAACAGATGCAAAGCAAACACAAAATTGCTATTGCGGATCTAATGTATGGAGCTGTCACAAGTACTTAGGAAACCATCTGACAAGGTTTAAGGAAAGAGCAGGTCTCAGTCTCATTGAATTCAAACATTTGTTCTAATAGGGCTCTTGCTAGTCTCAGTTTATTCTTACATATGTGATAAGTCTGTTAGCAGCTTTAGTAGTACTGCCATCACAATGCCTTTTCAATGGTAACAGTTTTATGTGTATTGAAGTACCCAGAATTTATTATGCAGGCAAAGTTCTGTTTCTTCTTAGCCACAGTTTATATTCTTCAGAACTGCTGACATGCATACTGAGAATTTTTGATGACATCTTTACAAAATTAATGGCAATCCTATATGTCTGTGTGGATAAATATATATATATATATATATATATATATATATATATATATACACACACACACACACACACACACACACACACACACACACGTATATGTGTATATATATATATATATAATATATACATATATATATATATATATATATATATATATATATACACACACACACACACACACACACACACACACACATATATACACATATATATATATATATATATATATACATATATATATATATATATATATATATACATATATATATATATATATATATATATATAAATATATATATATATATATATATATATATATACAGATAGGTCTGCTTAATTTCATTAAAAGAGAATGTCGCCATTCTACCACACATATGCAACCCCCATATCCTCTGCTAGTTATATATGCTAACTCTGAGACTGCACTGTGCCAGGGAAAGGGCATTTTTCTCAACCCCAGGAACTGTGTGTGATTTCTCACACTTTCAATAATCTGTGTAGTCAACCAAATTTTGTGAACTACACAGATGTCGAGCAAACAAGGATTTGATGAAATTACGTTCCATATGTGTATATATCTATATATCTCTCTCTATATATGTCTATATATATGCATGTGTATAAATCTTCATAAATTAGGCTTTACATAGCCAAAAACCTTCTCAACAATGCAATTAAAACTGCACTTGCCACTACTTATCGCTTCTCCACACTTCTTTATAGTGCTCCCATCCTTACTAACATTCAGGCATCACAAAAATCAAAGCCTGAACAATGCTATATCAAAGTTGCTAAACTTGCAGCAAATACACCTTTTAATTCCCACTACTATATAGCACTGAAAAGCCTAAATTGGTTAGAGCTACCCCATCTACTGACATATACCCTACACAGCTTCTTACAACCTATAAAATTATTCAGCATCCATCTGCTTGTCTTGCATGAAATAATATTCTACATGGCTATTTTCTAAGCAAGTTATTATGATCCAGTCACCAAAAACTCCTCTTTGTCCACAAACCTATCAAATCTGTTGGGCATTGTCTGCAATTGTACCATGTTGCTAAGGCCTGGAACTGCTTATCTGTCTCTGTCAGGTCAGTACCCTCCCTCCCATCCTTCATAATCATTCTGAAAGACTCTCTAGCCAAAAGCTGGCTCTGTTCTTGCTCAGCACCAGGATAAACTGCATCCCTACATGTAAGCAAGTACCTATTCATGCCTTACACCTCCTTACACTCCCTATTCACTCATTTCCATACGTCTATCAAATTCTGTCCTCTGGTTTTCTCTCTAAATATACCATAACTCTGCTTTTCTCTATAGGTATTATACTAACTTACCTTTAATTTCTATATAAACTGGCTAAAATGTTTCTAAATATTAAATCATTGTCATGTAACTTGCATCAGTTTGTGATGCCCCACCACTGGCCCAGTAAACAAGAAGCCTCAGTCCTCACCACTGGCAACATTGGGGGATGTACACACTGAGAGGATAACAAGTACACACACAGTAAAGTGCAATTTCACTTAAGAGCACACAGAGACCACAGTCAGTCTGGGGCTGTTTTTCCCTCTTTCTCCAGGTCCCCAAAAAGACTCCCCACTGACACAGCTATAGAGATGAGATCTCAGCTGAGTGGCAAAGCCAAGACCTCCAGCACCCTCTCTGTCCAACCAATGCTTCGTGTCCCTGCCCAAGTAGCTGACACATACACACTCTTTGAGATTTGATTTATACACAAACACACACGCGCACCTGGAAAAGGCTGGTACAGGTTTACTAGCTATGGCCCTTCTGCCCAGACTATAATGTAGTATGTTACTGCCACCAGCCACTACTTATCAGCTACTTTAAGGCCCTTAGCAAAGGGTGTCCAATCTTACTATGAAATGTTACTATTAATGCAAATGGTAGTTTGACCAAGAGCAAGGCTATTAGGAGTTCATAGCTTCATAGGTTCATAGGTAGGTACTAGGCTTTTGGCCCTAGGGCCTATATAAGCCTAGCCAAACTGTACCCTGGCTTTTGCCACCCAAGAAAATTATTTTCCTGTGCCCCTGTCAAGCAGAGTCGCAGAAGTGATCCCTGGGGTGAATTTCCTATTTCCCATCCAATCATCAAGATTTTTCTTGAAGAGTGGTAATGAGCTTTGTTTGCTATAGATAGGTAGTTTGTTCCAGATTATGGAAAGTCTCTGGGACAGGAATCTATCCCTCCAGCATTTTCTGTTTATTGTGGTAACAAGGTTTAGGTCCCTAGAGCTTGTAGCTTGGAGGGATTGGGATTTCTTTAAGTGGAGCATGTCCAACAGCTCTGGGTTTGACATAGTTTTGTATGTTAGGCAGAGATTGCCTCTGAGTAGGCAATATGTGACAGAGTAAAGCTGGAGTTTTTTGAGACGGTCTGCGTAGGGCATCTGTTTGAGGCGGGTAATACTCTTTGTGAGGTATTTCTGCGGCCTTTCCATTTGTAGATGTCTTGTGAAGTACATGCCAAAAGGAGCATTGTATTCTATAATGGGTCTAATGAGTGATGAGTAGAGGGGAACAATGACCTCTTTTTTCCTGGATGAGAAACCTTTTGTGATGAGGTGTGCCACATAGAAGGATTTCCTGACTACTGTGGCGATGTGATTATCAAAGGAGAGACTACTGTCCACTTGTGTCCCAAGATCTCTTATCACACTTTTGGTGTTAAGTAGACTACTACCTATGTGGTAGTTCATGGGTGCAGAGTTTTTACCAAAAGGGATGACAATGCACTTTTTGGCATTGAGCTTGAGGCCATGGTTTTGACACCAGGCATCTGTCTCAGTGATGCCCTTTTGTACAATGTCCACATTGTTAGGAATTTTGATTATGGCTCCTAGTTTGCAGTCATCTGTGAACTTTGTTAGCCAAAGACCTTCTGTGTTAGCCTGTACTTCAGAGAAGTAGATACCAAACAGAAGAGGACCCAGGACTGAACCCTGTGGTACTCCACTTGTCACTGGACTGAAATTGGATTTAGAGTCTGTTACTTTCACAGTGTGGGTTCTGTCAGTAAGCCATTTGGCAACCCATCTTGTGACATAGGGATTTATACCTAGTTTAGTGAGTTTATCTATAATTCCAGAGTAGGGGATGGTGTTGAAAGCCTTGGCAAGATATAGATAGGCTGTGTGAACCACCTCACCCTCATCTACGGCTTTGGTGACTGCTTCAAAGAAGTCTATCAGTTTTAAGAGACATGATCTGCCTTTTACAAATCCGAACTGGGTAGGGTACAGATTTTGGAGATTACCAATGTCATTGTTTATAAGTTCCATGATGATACATTCCATAGCCTTGCAGACCAGGCTCGTCAGGCTAATGGGGAGGTAGTTCCTGGGGTCTGTGGTGGCTCCCCTTTTGTGGAGTGGGATAACCATTGCTGTGCACCATTTAGTGGGCACAAAGCCTGAGGTGAGGCTATGATTGAACATGGTACTTAGGTGGGGTGACAGTTCGTTCTGTAGTTCGTGTAGAACGCAGCCTGGGATGTTGTCAGGTCCCATGGATGCTGTGTTCTTGGCTTTGGAGAGTATGTTTTTTACCTGTGCAGCCGTGATTACAGGACCTTTGCATTCTTCTGGTATAGAGATGGGCCCTTTAGGGGGTAAGGGAGGGGTAAAGTTAGCACTGAACCTATCTGCCAGGATGTTGGCAATATTAGTTGGTTCTGTATATTTATTGCCATTGTGCTGTAACACTGAGCAGATCTGAGTGTTGCCATTGAGATTTTTGACATAGCTATAGGATGCTTTGTGGTTATCTTTAGAATCAGTGGAGATTTTGTTTTCGTAACTAGTTTTGGTGGATTTTATGAGGGATCTCAGCTTCTTACTCAGGCTGACCACGGAGTTCCTCCAATCATGGGATTTTACTCTTTTTGCAACCGTTTCTTTCTTCTGTTGTAGAGTTTTTTATGGCAGGGGACCACCAGATTGGATTCCTTTTTTTGTAGGATGGCATTTTGGTTCTGTTAGGGATTGCACGATCCATGCACTTGTGTAAGTGCTTATAAAGTGCATTTTTATTGGATTCAGCAGTCGTACCTCTATTGTACGTCAGCATGGGTGTCGTGAAGTTTGCCACTTCTGTCTTAAGAAGCATGAAGTTGGCTTTGGAGAAATCTTTTACAGTGGTTTCCCTAATGGGGGGTGGGATGTGGCTGTCTAGAGTGATTAGCTTGTGGTCGGATCTGACCAACGAGGAATTGACCTCTGGTGTGGAACACCTGTTGCCCATGTTGGTAATGACCAGGTCTAGGATATTGCTGCATCTAGTGGGAGTGTGGATAAGTTGATCCAAGCTGTTGGAATTTATGAATTCCAGAAAACGTTGAGCACAACAGTTGGTACATGAGTAGTTTTCCCAATTGATGGTGGGGTATTTAATATCTCCCATTATTAGGGTGTTAGGTTTTACCCTAATATTTTTCAGTGTATCAAGAAATGAGGAGTGGGAATCCTGGGCATGGTGGGGTATCTGTAGCATGCTACAATTTGGATTGCGGTCTTGCCCAGAGTTAGTTGCACTTGGATAATCTCAGATGCATTATACTGAGCAACTAGCCTGGAGGCGTGGGTATCCTTAATGAATATGGACATGTCTCCATCTTTAGTGTTTCAGTCCAGGTTAAGTGGCTGAAAGGTGTGGCATGAATTATAGCCTGGTAATGTAGGGGTGCTCTCTGGAGCCTTGAACCAGGTCTCTGTCACTGAACAGATGTCGATGTTCTCCATTTTAAGGAGTGCCTCGAGTGAGTGCATTTTGAGGTTTAGACTTCTAGCATTAAGTAGCATTACCCTCAGATTTTGCTTGCTTGTACCTGTTCTGGTGGTGAATTTGTCATTTGAACCTTGCCTAAAAAAGGCACTATAGGGGTGGCAAGAGCCTTAGCCAGTATCCGGAATCCCAAGGGCGACAGGTGGAGGCCATCTCTGGCAAAGCATTGTGGCCCACACGGTGTCACCAAATAAATAAGCAAGTACACTAAGAGCTTAAAATATGCCTAGACAGCTCAGAAATAATTGAAAGGTTTAAATATATTTAATATTAAATACTAAAAGAACAAGAAAATACTCAGTAAACAATCACAGTTACTTCAGAGTTCAAAATCACAGGAAATATTTAAAACAACATTGCAGGATGGTCTCAAATAAGTAAAGAAAACATCTAAGCTATACTTCACTATATTCCAAACTGCATCTAAGAGAAATTACTGTACCGTAAACTTACTTATAGCAAGGCAAGACAGATGTGGTGACTGGGTTTTCCAGATGATGTTGTCAGGTCAAAGATAAAATACAAAATGCACAATCTGTCTCTCTCTGAGAGTTCTTAAATTAATAGTAGTATAACCACCAACAAGCCAATAAACTATAATCCACCACAGAAAAAACAGGAATCAAATTGCTGTAAAACCTTGTGTTTTAACACCTCGGCTAACAAATAGCCTTTACAGACTAACCCTTCCACTAAAATAAGTTCCTTTTATACAAAAACACTCAATCACTTGCATAATTATTGAAACACTTATAGAATAAAACAATTAATTAACTAAAACATTCTCTAAAAGAGACTTTTTATAAAAAGCTTTTCCAGTTACACTCCTTGTTCTTGCCTTTTGATTGGAGTGTATTATATTTTAATATAAAAATTGATTATTTTTTCTCAAAAAATACTTAATACTATCTCCACATACAATTAGACATAATTTGCTCCAAAACTGTTACTTGTAGACCATTAAGATCCCCTTGATGAACTCTATTGAAATGTTCTGCCACTGGGCTTATAATTTTTTTTATTTTTAACATCTCTCACATGTTCCTTAACCCTTTTCCGCCAAGCTTCTTTTACTTTCAAGGGGCACTTTAAGCTATAAATTATTCCTGTGCTTCTGCATGAAAAAGAACCCTGTACTTGAAAATTTTTTCCATTTATAGTGGGAAAAGATTCTACTACATATTTACAAATGGAACAACTTCCACGGGGAAATATACCTTTCATACTCATCTCCTCCATTCTTTGTTCGAGAGTTTTTTTATAAACCCCATGTACTAAAAAGTCTCTGAGGTTATGTCCCCTTTGATAAAAAATTGATACTACTTAAAGATGTCACTTCTCTCTTTACTATGTCTCAGTAACTACTTATTAGTCATTCCAGTTTGACAGAAAACAAAGTGTACTTCGAAACATGAAAAATATTGTTATCTAAATTCGACCTGTGAGATATTTTTCTCTTACCTCTTATATATCCCTTTAAGTAACCCTTTCTCTTCATGACCTTCTCAAAACTATCCCTTACTAAATTATCATCATAACCCCTATTCAAGAACATTGTTACTGTCTTATTTATGTCCAGTTCACATTCATGTTTATCACTACATAATCTACTTATTCTTAGTATTTCCCCATAAGGGATAGATATCAGAGTATGTTCAGGGTGACAACTGGAGGTGAGTAGTTAAATTATCCTCTTACATAAAAGATTCTTTTGATTTCATGGATAAGTTAAGAGAAATAATATGGGAAGAAATGTATTTTTTGGTTCTAGACATGGTCAGCCTGTATACAAATATCCAGCACAAATTTGGAATGGAGGCTCTAGATTATTTTCTAGAAGATAGTCCTAGAGCTCAATATGTCAAGGAGCTTACTCATTTTTGTTTGACCAACAATATTTTTGAATTTGATAACAGCTTATATAAACAAATGCAAGGTACAGCCATGGGGGCAGCTTTCGCCCCATGTATGCTAATCTTTTTATGGGACTCTTGGAAAATATACATATTTATAGAGGTAACTTTTGCAAGGCCCATGTTAAGGGGTACTTCAGGTTTATTGATGATCTTATTTTTATTTGTAAGGGAGATCAGGATATGGTACAATTATTTATGGAATATTTAAATAATTACAGTTTTTTAATGAGATTTGGTTTACAGGAAGGCATCAAAGTTAACTATTTGGACATTACTATTGAAGGTTTGAATAATGGAAAAATAAAAACTACTATATATAGGAAATTCGATCATCAAAACCAAATGTTACATGCCTCCAGTTGTCACCCTGAACATACATTGGTATCTATCCCTTATGGGGAAATACTAAGAATAAGCAGATTATGTAGTGATAAAAATGAATGTGAACTGGACATAAATAAGGCAGTAACAATGTTCTTGAATAGGGATTATGATGAAAATTTAGTAAGGGATAGTTTTGAGAAGGTCATAAAGAGAAAGGGTAACTTTAAAGGATATATAATGGGTAAGAGAAAAATATCTCACAGGTTGAATTTAGATAATCTTTTTCATGTTTCGAAGTACACTTTGTTTTCTGTCAAACTGGAATGATTAATAAGTAGTTATTGGGACATAGTAAAGAGAGAGGTTACATCTTTAAGTAGTATCAAATTAGTTTTTCTTATCAAAGGGAATGTAACTTCAGGGACTTTTTAGTGCATAGGGTTTATAAAAAACCTCTCGAACAAAGAATGGAGGAGATGAGTATGAAAGGTGCATTGCCCTGTGGAAGTTGTTCCATTTGTAAATATGTAGTACAATCTTTTCCCACTATAAATGGAAAAAAATGTTCTTTTTCATGCAGAAGCACAGGAATAATTTATAGCTTAAAGTGCCCCTGTGGTATTCATTATATTGGGGAAAGTAAAAGAATCTTGACGGAAAAGGTTAAGGAACATGTGAGAGATGTTAAAAATAAAAAAAAATTATAAGCCCAGTGTTTTTCTGTGGTGGATTATAGTTCTTAAATTAATATCTTAAATATTGCTGCTGAGATAGTTGTATCATGGCATCACTTCTTGTCATCTGACTATCCCAGGTGAAAACCATTGCTTTTAGCATATACCTGCGAAAACACATAGACGTTAGATCTTTTGGCAAATGGTGAAAGTTATAAAATAATTCACATTCTTCCACATTTAAAGACAACACAAAAAACTTCTAGTTCTAGACATTATGTCTCCTGTTGCACCGAAACTGAAAGATAATAACTCTTTTATTACATGGTTATAAAACAATTTAATTTCAACCGTTTTTTATGAAGTTTTGCAAGTTAACCTTCTATGTGCCAGTTTTCACTGTTAGAACATATATATTTACACAGTTATAATAGTTTATATACATTTCTGCTGTTTTCCAGTATGGTACACTGTGGATACATCTTTAACCTGAGTAATCTACAACATATCCCTTCAGCACACGTCTGTACAAACCATCTTATATGACATACAGTTCTAATACATTTGTAACACATGCATATGAATCATGTTGATATTCACAAATGACACATAACCATTTACTAAATTTCAGACAGGTGTGCTGGCAGTATCTCCCTCTGTCACACTTCTATATTAATAATATTAATATTCACAAATTACATATAGTTATTTACAAAATTCCAGATAGCTAGGCTGACAATATTTCCTTTTGTGACACTGTTCTTAACCAATGTTTTCATATTATGTCTAATTTGGCATAATTATTTAAACCATATATATTTTTTGTATTATTTTTAAAGATTGTAATATTATTGTCCTTAAAATGGTTTGCAATGCATTGTAGCTTTTCTCCCCAGGCCTCCTCTGAAAATATGATCCTACCCTGTTGGACTTTGCCAGTAATCAAATGTCTATAAATAAATAAATAAAAATATATTTTTATGTCTCCATGCAACAGAATGAAATATATGACATCATTTTAATGAAACTGAGCCTGGGCAGTTTTAAGCATCTGCAAACTCTGTGCTTGTTGGGTTTCCATTCAGGAAGGGACCCATTATCAATGTATGTTACCACATTTTGATATATTTTTGTTAAAAACTTTGTCAAATCATCAAAAACACTCTTTTATAACTAATAAGTCAGAGAGGAAACAAGCAATCTGTTTGGATGAAGAATTCCAAGCAATAGTGTAACTTTCATATCTTTAAATTTGAACACACCACTGGGTGTACAGAATAAAAAATCAGCTTGTCAATATACATTGATTCATTTGATACTATCTTTCAGGGTTATGTGAGAGAACCAGAGGCTCCCCAGCAGCCAGAATTTATTAGAAAGAAATAAACACACACACATACATACACACACACATAAACACACACACACATAAACACACACACACACACACACACACACACACACACACACACACACACACACACACACACACACACACACACACACACACAGACACACGCACACATGCACGCACACACACACACACACACACACACACACACACACACACACACACACACACACACACACTCTCTCTCTGTCTAAACTATGAGCAAATTGGAGAATCACCAGTTTATTTACCTGTATGTCTTGGGGATATGAGAGGAAACCTAGAGCACCTAGTTAAACCCATAAGAATATATGGATGGCAGCTCACTACAGAAGGCACCATAGCCAGGAAATGAACCAGAGAACAAAGCCTTGTGATAGATCAATACTATCTAGTGTGTCACTGTGTTACTCAATGCTCTTACAAGACTGCAGGTAAAATCATGGGTCCCAGGATGAATACCTCAAATCGGGACTCCAACTTTTACCAACAGTGCCTTTGTACATGCCTGCCCAGCACCCAGGCATGATATATACAAATACTTGATTTCTTTTAAAACAGTACTGTTTGTACTTCTCCGATCATAGAATGGAATGAAAATGAAAGATCACATTGCCCCAATAATATACTTCAATTTGTTGCTGCCAGACATATACACACAACATGCCTCCTCAACCCTACCCTCAAAATATAGCCATCTTTTGTGCACCTTTCTGATGTCAAAGAGGGATGAATATGAAAGAAATAATGACTGCAGCGATGTATATCAATGTTTTGCTCATAAACAGTATACTACCCCAGACAAATAATATTTATGCAATATTGATCATGTCTGCCCTGTGTTTTCAATTGCAGCCTGCCTCCCTACACCTAGGAAATAAAAAAAAAAACAACAGATATCTTTGTTGTACCCTGTAGAAATCTAAGTGGTATCAGAAAGCTATAATTATTTAGAAAATTCAGCAACTTGTTTTAGTGAATTCTACTACTAGGGGCTTCAAGCAACCTGAAAAATATAATTAAATTATGCCAGAGGCCCGTCCTCATGATTATACATGTTCTTTGGTGTATTTTTGAGTACTTTTCAAACCCTTGATTGAACTTCTGCTGATTATTTAAATGGGGAAAGGGTATGCCCCTTTTATCAACAGAGTGCCTGTGTACCCAACAGTTATAGCTACTTTGACTGTAAAGAGTGCCTGTGTACCCGACAGTTATAGCTACTTTGACTGTATACATCTTAGCTGTCTAAAATTACAATGACAGTAGTAATGAATTTCAGCTCGACTTTTTCTCTCTCTCTCTCACACTCATACACACACACACACACACACACACACACACACACACACACACACACACACACACACACACACTAATCAAGCCAAGGCCTATCAATGGTTATTTAACTGCAATCAGGTAACAGAAAGGATACCTTTCATCCACAGATTACTTGCATTCCCGTTTTTGACTGAATGTACCTTAGAGTTCTGCTCATGATGTTGTTATCTAGTAAATAATGCCAGTTATAATATAGTGGATTAGAAATTGAGTTTAGTAGTAATTTTACATAAAAACTGAAACTGTCTACAATGTGGAGGTGACATTTAACAAGTTTTAACATTTGCTTATAATTGTGGTGTGGCAGTAGTAGCAGAAATAAATTTCTACTATCCAGTGTCAGTTGGTTGATAGCATGCCTAGGAAAGCTGTTTGGTCCCACGTCAGTCAGAGTCACTCTAGGTAGTGGTATAATTTGTATATGCACTATCGAAATCTAGCAGTCAAATTTGCCTACATAACCCCTACCCTAAAACATAGCCACCTTCTGTATGCTTCTCTGATCTCAGACTAGAATGAAAACGAATTACAAACAGAACATAGTAATATATCTATTTGTTACTCTTAGACATGTGTACCACAGTGCATCTCCATATCCCTGCCTCAAAAGACAGCCACTTGTATACACATCTGATACTTGTTACAAAGGTGAAAAAAATCACAGTAATGTATTCTAACCTACAGTTCTTAGCGCAATGCCCCTAGACAAGCTATAGTGACATTCTATATACAACTGTGATTTTTGATTGTGAAGAAAATTAAAAAAATAACGACCACACTGTCTGCATCCCCCACACAAGCTATAGCAACCTGCTGTTTAAAAGTCTGGGGTTTAACAGTGAGACAATTTTTTCAGCTACCATATAAGCCATAGTAACATTCTGTGCATACCTGTGAGGTTTGTTTGTAGAAAATTTTAAAAATTAATAACCATATTTTCCCGTTTCCGTACCCATATAAGTTATAGTTACTTTCTGTACACAACTCTGACCTATGCCAGTTATAGACTAGTTAGGATCCATGGCCCCTACTAAGCCTGTGTCAAAGTCCACTTGTATAACCTGGAGTGGAGTGGAGTGTAGGAGCTGACAGGTCTTCAGATGGTCTGAGAGCCAAGGTGTTCTCTAATGCATTTTATGACTTATTTTTTAAAGATAATCACTTGTTAACTGCTATTTTTACTGTTGCTAGAAGAGTTATGTATGTGCTTGCCGAGAATTTGTATGCCCTTTGATAAAAATATGTGATGTTAACACACACACATGCATGTATTGACACTGCTCCTAGCTAGCCAGGTGTATCATGTGATCTGCTAATTTCCAAACACACGTGCACACACACACACACACACACACACACACACACACACACACACACACACGCACACACACACACAACATGCTTCTCTACAAGAAAATTGAAGGAACTTCAGTTCACCTACACATACATTTTGGGTGTTGAGGAAAGACAAATACTTGTATAAAACACACAGAGGACAAAGAATACACAGAAAAATCCCACAGAAGGCACCATGACCATTATCAAAAATTCAGTCAGAAAGCTATGTGCTACTTTCTGTGCAACTTTGGCAATGATCACTTGTTTTATCACATATATCCTGCCAAGATTACAAAAGATACCTATGTATTGTACAATACTGATGTCTGACTGTTTTGGAAAGTGAAAGAAATTTTGGTCAAGTTGTTACTAAAATGCACTACAATATTTTCCCCCAGATACACACATATATACAAGCATAAACCATAACAATAATTGCTTTGCACTGATTACAGCAAATAAATCACATCTATGTAATACTGCTCCTGCCATGTTAGTTCATTGACTGTTTATTGGTGATCAATCAATAGCAGGGGCAACTCATTTTTATCTATCGATGTCATCTCTACCTATCAATTATAGCCACTTTATTGACTGTGTAACAATAACTTTCTTTATACAACTGCATACTAGTCCTACAAAACCAGATTAATGACAGTTAACTTGTTCATGACAGCAGGGCCATCTCTTTTCACCCACAGGCAGCCTGCATACCCTGCAATTATAACCACATTGCTGATTATGTACACCTCATATGTCTGATTGTGGAAAATAATAATAATGATAATCATAAATGCAAAAAATGTAGTTAAGTTTGTTTGACACAAACTCACATTAGCTACAATAAATTATTATACTTTACTTCAGGCTTACGTACATTAATCCTGAAAAGCTAGACTCTTCATAGTCAGGAAGTGACAAAATGATACATTACTTCCATCCACTGACTGACCCAATATCACTTCTACACAGCAGTTATAGTCACTTTGTTGACTGTGTATACCTCAGACATCTAATTATGATTAAAATGGCCACATTAATATATTCTAATTTTATTTTACACAAACAGTAGTCATAGTAAAATATTTTGATTTGTTTCATATAAATCCTATTAGCAATCTTATTAGTGGTGCAAAGACTGACCAGAATAGTGAGCAAACAACAGCAGTCAGTCATTTTAATCCACAAACAACTTCCATATTCAGCAGTTAGAGCCATGTTGTTAACTGTATAGATGTCAGATGCCTGAATATGGTAAAAGTAAATAATAGTATCAGGCACAGCAATGTTTTTCAAGTTTGTTTCACACAAACACACAGAGCCATTGTGATATATTCTAACTTGCTTCACAAGAATGCAAACTAGTTCTGAAAAGCCAGATTGTTTAAACTGAAGAAACAATAAGAGGCTCGGTTACTTTTATCCAAAAACAACCCATCTAGCAGTTCTTTGTCACTTTGACTGTTTATACATCAGATATCCAGTTGTAATAAAAACTACTGGCTGGAGTAATGTATTTCAAATTTGTTTCATGCAAATAGCAGATGTAGTAAAGTATCTCAACTTGCTTCACATAAATCATATTAGTCTTAAATAGCCAGACTAAACTATTAAACAAATGACACCAGACAGCCCTTTTCATCCACAGGCAGTCTTCCCATAGACAGCAGAGACAGAAATTATAGCAGCTTTGTTGTCTGTTTGTGTATATCTCAGATGTCTAACTGTAATACAATAAAAAAACAATAAAATAGGTACCACAGTAATGCATTTCAATGCAAATTCATACAAGCACAAAGTTGCTGGGCAGTCACAGCAAAGTATTCCCTGCAAAGCTGTCCAACATGCATATCTAGTTGCTTGCCAGGATGAAAAAGGTGTACCTGTCTCCTCCAGTCATCTCTCTGAAAGTGGTGGTGTACCTTCAGTGACTATTCCCTTTCTACAGTAATAAAAATTAAGCAAATAACATGTATTTATGTTTAATATTTTAACTAATTTAAGACAGGAAGCATGCTTGCCTCTTCTCTCTGACTGCTCTGTTATCCAATTTCTCATTCTCTTTTCAGCAAATTTACAGTTCTTACATTAGCAATACATACACAGAAGTTGCAATCTGTCCCACATTTCTAGTGCTATAAGGGCTTAAAACTTCTGTAATGCATTGCAGTCTTCTGGAGGACTTGGAAGCAAAAGCAAAAAAGAGGAAGCTTGCTGAGTGGGCTTGGTCATGTGGGCCATATAACATTAATTTGCAATGATGGCAGACTAAGTTGTGGCTTCACCATTGAACACCTGTTGTCATTTTCCTTTTATTGAGTATAATTTTCCACTGTACCTGGGCTTGGGACAATATTCCCATATGCTCCCCCATGGCAGCCCTTGTTCCTATACCAGTTAGTTCTGTACGATGACATTCTGTGTTTTAAAAATTATATGAGAACCTAAATGTTCTTAGGTATGATGGACTTGATTCCTTTAACACTACTGTGAATCTTTGGACTCCTTAATTCTTCAAGTTTCCCCATTCAGTCTGATAATCCTGTTAGGGCCTCCTGAATCTCTTTATATTGCTGACCTTTCTGACCTTGTTAATCCTGCTAAGATCTTCTGATTTCTTTACTCTTGTTGTCAGTCTGCTGAACCAGTTTTTTTGGGATCCTTAACTGTTAATTTGGTTAGGGTTTGCTGCTTTAGTAAATCCTAATAAAGATCTGACTTTATTAATTCTGGGTGGGCTTCTTGACTTTTCTAGTCATTCTGGACTTCCCAAATGTATTAATTATATTGAAATCCCTTCCTCCCCTTTAATTCTTTTAAGATATTTCATATGTTGCTAATGATGTCAAAATTTCCTGATAATTAATTCTTAGAGAAGGAGGTCTGGGTCCTTTTGTCCAGATCCAGTTACATTCACATTGGTCTCCTGGCTGTGTTAATTCTTCTAGGGGCTTTTTGACTGTATTAAATCTGCTGGAGATTTCCTACAACTGTAAAGCTGACCCTGTTACCCCATCATGTATTTGATTTTACAATTCAATATCCTGATGCAACACTTAACTGTCACAAACATATCTACAACATTTATTTAGTCAGTTGCTCATTTATATCAAACATATGAAATACCATATTTTGTCTGTGCAAATACATGAATTATTTGTTGTGTTGATGCATTTTAATCCACTGAAACAGGAGGTAATATACAGTTAAATGTGAAATATGAACTGTTTTTAATGTTTGTTTATATTGAGTTAAAACAGGAATAGTATATGTTTGCACTATATATGCTGCCATGTTAAATCATTATTTGACTCATGAGATGGCAAGTTTTTGGAAGGCTGGGTCTAATGCACTTCATTCCAGTTTGTTGAATCTTTCGTTGAGTAATGTTAATGCTTCTGCATTACATTTCTCTGTGCATATACTATAACTGAAGCTTATGAGTATTGTCAGTATGATATGTAAGCCATGAGCTTGCTTACTAGAGAGTATGTATGCATTTGGAGAAAATAATTCTTTGTTCTACCTTGTTATTTTGTTGTTTCTTTTACCTTATAAATGCATGTCCACATTGTTGGGCATGATGCTTTGACCCATCAAAAGTGGAGGATGAAGCTTGTAACTGGTACTATTATGAATGAAATTTTGAGAGATTCATTGCATTACTCATTTGGATATATTAGCAAAGAGTGTATGACATAAATTGTAGTGTGAGTGTGTCTGTGAAGGCCTGCCAGTCTTGGTGTGACACAGAAGTTTGTAATAAAACAGCAACTACAAATCCCCACCTTTGTTTGCTGACTGACAGAGAAGCATATTTATGTGAGCTCCACATATATTAAGAATAAAATTATGTCATAGTGAAGGGGGAAGAGGAGATCACTAAAGGTAGAACAGGAATGAAAGATATTGATGTTGAGGAGTGGAGGAAGGTGGGTTGCTGGTCTACTGCAATGAGTGGTTAAGGGTGAATAATGATATGGTTTTATACACAAGGGCATCAGTGTATTGTGACAGCGCAGTCCCTACTAGAGAAACTAGGTTGTAACTAGCTGTGGTGCTACAAATGCTAAAACTAGCCCTGTTATGGACATATGCTTCTTCAGTTTCTTGAGTTATGCTGTGGGATAGAAATTCCCTCAAAGTCTGAAGCTATCTACAAATTCAGTTTCAAAGGAAACATTTTAGGACCTAATGCATATACCATAAAATCATGACAAAAGGACACTGCTCAGTTTGTAATCATCCTGTTAGGTTCTGGGTGTGTTATTTGGTATGCAGTGCACTTACCCATACTTTAGCTCATTTGTTGAAGAAATGACCATGTTCTAGCACTCAGGTAGTTTTGTGCTGTCACTGCAGAAGTCAGTTAACAAAGGCTGCCAACCCATGTTATTGTCTGGAGGCCATGCACTAATGCCTGTTAAGATTAAAGCTTGGTGGGGAGGGGTGACTGGATATTACTGAAACAGTATGATTGCTGTAAAGGATAATAATGTATGCAGTAGTGAAACAGAATGTATTCAGGTTCTTAGATGAGGTATTTTATGAACCGAGTGACAATAAATATTCCAAATGGGATTTTAGCTTCACTAGACTCTGGTAATCTGAAACAAAGTTGTGCCATCTCTTACACAGCTGCACAAAACCTTACATATACTTGGTTTCCGATATTAGGTTGTGGAATATACTGTATAGAGGGTATTAGTTTTGGAGACAGTAATGCTTCCTTGGAGCCTGCAGCCAGACTGGTAGCTGATGTTTACCTGACTGCACTCCTCCAAAACCATGTTAGTCTTTTATAGTACTAGCCAGCTATTCCCCCACTTTTATTTAGGTTGTTTGTTTCTGTAACTAGTTATCTTTCATATTTCCCTGATGAAAATTGATATCATCTCTCAGTACCTTTGTTATAAGTTCTGCAGAAGTGCCCTTTCTGTTGCAATGTGTTCTCAGCCCAGCACTACTAGGGAGAACTTTCTATTTTATACCAGTCTGTGTCTGATGTATCATGAAATGGAGTGTGATGAATTCAAAGGTAAAGAAAGATAATTGCATCATCTGTGCTTATATCAGGCATTTGCTCTTATCTATTAATTTCAGTGCAATTATGTTATGAAAAATCTTTGTTTACTCAGAAAATTACTCTTTTCACCACCTTTCTCCCATCTTCTGGGTTTCTATCTCTGTACCTACATTTTCATTATTGCTATATTTAGGGTGGTACTACCACTACTTCCCAGCAAAAGCTGCAGTTCATCTTCCTTCATCGATCCCTTTCTTCCCCTGTGTTGCCCACCCACTGTCTCTACCTTCATGTCATTATTTGTTTATTTTTGTTTCTTATTTATTATGGTGTGCTTGTTCCACTTGTTTCTCTCTCTCCTTTCATTTTGTGCAGATTCCCTCCTTATATTTTCACTGCAAGCCACATTTTTCCATCTACCTTGTTTAGGCCAGTGCATGTACTGAGACAAGACAATCAGAAGGTAACTATGATATTAAGTGGAAGACAGCAAAGGATGTTGGATGTCAATGTTGCATTTCAAATTGAGAAGCCATGGATTTTTTCTTCCACTGGAGGTGGTGGATATCACAGTAAACAAAAAGCACAGAAAGGTAGCTCAAAAAAGTAAACAAATCTCAAGCCAGATGTATAAAGCATATAGAAAGTGAAAAAAGAGATCACTAGCTTAAAGACAAACTTGAAAAAGTATATTTCTGTGAAAGTGTGTCATTTTTATTAAAGAATAATGTGTTTTTCTTTGAGCTGATATTCACTTTTTTCATGTTTTAGATATCACGCTAATATCATGCATCACCTAGGTTCTTCAGCAAGCTAAGCTCTGCTACATGTGATCATCTTGTTTCTTTAGGCAATCCATATCTCCTCATTTCCTTTCTGATTTATCTCTTCAGGAAATCTCTATCTACTCATTTCTAGCTAAACATTTTATATGGGAAAGCAGTGATGTTCTTAGATGCTTTTCCTCTCTAGAACTCTGATGTCTCATTTCCTATCCGAATACCACTGACCTCAATTTCTTACAACCCCCTTTACACTCCCCTGAATCCCTCAGTTGTTAATTACTGGGTGCTTTCCAATATATCTCTTCATCAGAGATGTCTCGCAATTTACTATAGGGAAGATCCTATTCTTGTGGCTAATCAATCACTTGGGAATTATCAGGCATGCCGTTTTTTAAAGTCTATGGGCACTGTTTCATTGACTTCTCCAAGTAGCTGTGTATGTGTGTTTTTACAGCAGTCATATGCATAGACAGAAAGAGAAAGATAATCTGTTGGTGCAGGACAAAATTACACTTTCAACTCTATCGATATGTTGTGGCATCATAAAATAAATCAACTGCAGAGACTGTAACACAAAATAATTCACATGAGGAGTTGAAAAGAACAGTAAGATGGCGGTGCACTTTTTCTTCCCATGGAAATCACCACACCACTTCAGCGGGGGGGGGGGGGTAAGGCTCATAGGGTCATAGGTCTCAAAAAACAATCTGAGATACATTTTCTCCAGAATTATCTCTTCTACACCTCAGATGTACTGATAAAATCCCAGTCCCTTTTTGAATGTAAACAAGTTAAATCACATTTACCCAGAAATTTAAATAGGTTAAGTTGCTTTTCCCAGGGGTTTAACTTTCCTTCTTCATCTTCAACAAAGTTATGTGTCGAATCTGAGAGCAGTTTCTGAGAAAACAGATGGGATTAGAGAACGTCTGAGGTAGTGGATCTTATTAGAACAACAAAAAATCAATGACATCATCTCTAAACACCTCTTAGGTTCACAAGCCCTCATACATTCCAAAGTCAGGATCTCTATTATCTGTACTTCTTAACACTAAAATAATTAAAAACAAGATTAATAGCATTAGCTCTTTCCTGAGGTCGCACTCCCCTTATCTCCTTGCAATAACCAAGTCTTTGCTAAAGAATAGCCATCTGATTTATAATGTATTCTCTTGAGTTTACTTATTCACATGATGCCTGGCCAGGCACTAGACCTGATGGTGTTGTTATGCTACTGTTCAAATCATCTATTAAGATTTCAGCTATGTCCTAAGTCAATGCACCCACTGAATTTCCAGTGAAGCCCTCACAGCACCTATACCTGGCCATTGCCTGTCTGCCACCTCCTGCTTTACTCCACAAATTAAAAAAAAAATAGTCCTATCTATATTTTCTCACATCAAACCAAAGAAGCACTTCATCATACTGGCTGACTTTAATCTAAACCTTCTGAACCTAGTAAAGCATGATTTAACTGATTTTCTTGCAGATCTCAAAATGCTAGTGGACATCCCAACTAGACCCATCCCCAAATATAATTGTATTCACTTCCTGACCTTGTTTATTTATCATTTGTTGACCGGGTTATTCCCACTAGTCTTGCAGCTTCTTTTCAGGGCAGACCTGAGGTGGTATTTATAGCACCAGGGGAAATTTGTCAAGGCATAGGGAATTTGTTGTACTCTTTTGGATAGGTGCAATGGGATCTTTTACATCCATCTGATCTACCACCACTTCAAGCTGATGAGGCCTGATTTTAATATCTCATCTGAAAGATGGCAGGCTTAGGAGTGCAGTAACCCCTTATACTGCTCTGCAATGTCAACACTCAATCTACCTACTGAGGGAATAGAATCAACAACCTTCTGCACCAAGGGCGAATGTGTTATCTGGTACACCATTCTACATACAGAATCTATAAGGCCAATACCCCCAACCCCAAAGCTAATATCTTTCAGACCTAAGCCTCTTCATAAAATCCCAGGTCTAGCTTGCTGCTATTGACTGGTCCCTAATACTCTCCCTTTCTGATGACAACATTGTCGCCTGTAAACTAATAGACATATTAATCTTACTTTAGGGCACCCACTTCCCAGTGCCCTCAAGGCAACTGAAATACCCAAAATTGAAGGGCTCACCAAAGACCATAAATCTCTAATAAAACTATGTGATTATGCCTGTGAAATGTGAAGTCATGACCCCACTCCCAGCAACCCTGACCATTGCAAAACTCTGAGGAATTTTACTAGACAAGCTGCACAAAGACTCAAAATCAAATACCTAAATTCTAAACAGACCTCCTTCTTCACTTCCCTAAACAGTTCTAGCAGAAATTCAGCAAACTAAAAGGAGGATCCTTCCCATATAAATTATCCAGTCTGGAACACATATCTTGCCTATCTGGTAATCTTGCACTTTATGAGTTCCTCAGAGAATTCTCAAGCCTTCCCATATCCTCACCTATGCAGAATGCAGTCATACAACAAAGACAGACTAACCCTTCTGAATTCATTCCATGTTTTTACTTCTCAAAAATGACCTCTAGGCAAAGTTAATCACTACTTGAGGAGATTCATAAGGACTTACTTTCTGGACCTAACAATATCTGCCCTTGGCTCTTGTACCACTGCAGACATTGCATCACTGCCCCTCTTATGCACATTTACAATATTTGCCTCACCACTAATACTATGCCAAATATTTGGCAATTATTTTTTGACAGACCAGTACCAAAAGAAACAAAGCCATCTTCTTGCAGTCACTTCTATCCCGCTCCATCTTACCTGCTCTAGGTAAAAGTCTTGAAAAAGATCATATGTAACCGACTTACCATTTACCTACAAAATACCACCTGTTCTCCATCAAATAGCTTGTATTCTGTGCTGGTAGGAGCACAATGACTGCTCTATGGACCCAGGCTTATAACATTTTAACTAATATGGATAAAGGAAATCTTACTGGAACTGATTTCATTGACTTAACCCATGCCTTTGACATTGGAGTTGGCCTTGAAACCATATGATGGTACAAAGACCTATCCAACCATTAATTCCAGGTAAAGATAGGACATAGTCTTTCCAAAAGTTCTTTCTTTCACTCTGGTGTCTCACAGAGCTTTATTTTAGTACCTCTTCTGGTCTCAGTCTTCATCAACAAACTTCCACTACACCTGCCCCATTTACCACTACTTCTTTATATAGGTGATATAGTAATCTATAGGACTGATTCCTCATATCAAACAAATGAAACTTAAGTTGCCAGAAAATTGCATCTGAAAAATTATTTAGTTTGTGCAACAGTATTGGGCATAGTCAGTTCTTTCTCTTCCAAATGTTTTACTACAAAAATTAGAACTTAAATTAGCACTTAAAAGGTATACACAAGATTTCATTCCACCATTTCAGTTGAAGTGTAAACATTTTACATATCCTGTTAAAGAGGGATATATGAAAAGATGTAAATGTTTTTAAATCAGATAAAACAATGGTTAATCTTAAATCTTTCAAGAATGGAATTGGTGACTGACACAGAACTTGAAAGGAGGTCTGACTTAGGTGTTAAGGCAGTGAATAACATTGTTATCACCACACTGGAGGGTTGTATGCAGTTGTGTTGTATTTTAGATAATACTGATGAGCTTCATCCTGTAGTCCATGGTTTGATTCCCACAGCCTCTATTTGCCTACTCCATGACTCTGAGCAAGTCACTTAACTAGACAGTGTCCCAGGGTTAATACTGAGAAAGCTCTGTGTAGATCAATGCTTTGGTTAACACATACAGATAAATTATTCACAATTTACTGAAAACTCATTAATGTCAGTATAGTAGCAATTTGGCACATTAATAGAAAAGAGTATAAAATGTATTTTTGTCAGAGAGTGCTTGTCGATGTCTTCTTCATCCTAGGATCTCATATGAGTGCCATAGACCATCCACTACCTGCAGTCCAGTGTGAGGAATCTGCTCTCCTACTGTATGAATTCTAGATACCTTCAAATTCTGAAGGACTTTATCTGGAAGGGGGACTATTTTTTTGATCACTGTTGACAATAAGAGCTTGTATACAGCGACACAGCCTGTTCTTAGCTGCAGCCCTCAGTGACACTTTTGTGGAGGCACAGTTTTGAGCAGGCACACATTAGAAATGTATTCATGGGTAACTTTAGAGAGTGTATAGATATTGGGCTGATTGTCATGCTTGGAATGTAATAGCAGTCATGCACCTGTTTTGGAGGATATAAGTTGTGTTTTTTTATGTTTAAAGTCATCTCCTTGGTAACAGAACAGGAACACTTAAAAAGCATTCATAAATGGAGAAGTTGCATATCCCCACAATGCTATTACATGGGTAAATATGTGGAAAAAAAAGAAATGAACTTTAGCTTACAACACACACAGTCCCACCAAGAAACTTTTGTCAGGGTGGTTGAAACTTGTTGTCAAACTCTTACATCCCCTGAGAGTATTTGGCAATCATTACCAATTCACGTGTAAATTTTTATACCATAACTATTTTATGCCATGTATTCATTATTACCCAATGTAGATTAAGCAGCTGTGTCTTTTATTTGTTTTGTTCTATGGTATATACATGTGTAAGTAGGGGGAGGGTACACTGGCTCTTTAATTAGCTGTGAGGTTGGTTTTATGTTCTTTGTACACGGATCTATATATCATCAGACTGTTGTGTTCTGTACTTATGTGATTCAGCCACATGGTAGGTGGGAATATTGAATTTATTGATGTTGAGGAGGGAAGTGGTATTGAAAGATGGTAAAATATGTTATAAATGAATGGAGCTGACAACCTGGCAAAACAACTAGAACAGAGTTGTTGCAAACAGAAGTGCAGTTGTTTCTCTTGTAACCACAAGAACATTACAGACTGTGATTGTGTAGGCTTGAAGTAATTTCATCACAAGATGATTTACTTTATGGAAACAGGATTCACCATTAATATTTACTGCCATTATCTCATTGAGTAACATGATATTGAGATTTGCTGTGATGTCTTTTGACAGCAGTATGGCTTTGTCTTTTGCAGTAATGCTCTTACACTTTTGAGTGACTCATATTTAGGGTTGCCAGCTTTCTTTGTGGCTAAAACCAGACTAAGGTCATGCCCCTCGCATCACCCATAACTCCACCCATTCCCACCCCTCTCCCATCCATGCCCCACCCATTTATGACATCACAATGACATCAGCGGATGGGAACGCCCTCTTTTTTCTGTTCCGGATCCCTGCCAATTTAACAAACACTAATAGTCTGCTTCCTTACCAATAAAACTATAAACTATAGTAAGGTTTAAATAAACTGTGATTAGTAATCCATTCCCAACTTTGCAGACAACTACAATGCAGCAGAGTAACCTGCTGAGAGTTTCAGCCTTTGGTCTTAGAAGTATAGGATAATATTAAAAAAACTACCAGTCCAAAAGGAAACATTATAAAAATCATCCTGCACTACTACATTGTTTATTCAGATCAGTCAAAAGAGCACTTCCTTTTTTGCACAAATTCTTAATCTGACTAGACCTTTAAACCTTTAAGCACATTTTATGGAATTTTAAATTTGCGATCTCATGTTCTACAACAGCAGATACATCTTCAGTGAGTGAAAAAAAAACACAATCAAAAAATTAACCTGAAAACTGAATTTTAACCAAATGCTTGATTGTAAGTCTTCTGAAGGAAGTAGACAGTGATAAAGGAAAACACTATAAATAGCATTCTATTCCACTTTTAACACACTACAATTACAATTACAATACAATTACTGCAACACTTTCTGCTATTCTTGCATACTCAAAATAACATTAAACAACAAAATTATATAGAACAATCACAGCTACTCTGTTTTTATTTTCATCTCAAAATGTAAATTAATAAACAACATATTACTGTTTAAAAATACTGCCAATGCAGACACTGCTATAAATGTAAAATGAATTCAGATTTTACTGTAACTTCTGTGGAGTGGACTGTTATTTATAGAAGTCTTACAGCCTACATCCAGAACCATGTTATCCTTGGAAATCTGCACCTTAAGTAAGCATCAGGGTAAATCCACAATATTCAACATACAGTGTGAAGTTCTCAAAGCTGCTCTCTACAACTAATACAGCCTCAATTATTCAACGCACTCTTAGTGGGTTACTTTTATTGTGTTAAGCTGTGACTTGCTAAATCAGCAACCATTTCCTGACAAGCAAAACAAAAAAAACATGCAAACAGACATCCATAATAGAAAATTGTTAAAGGTACACTTCTATGACACAAATGTGTTTTTATATTAATTTCAGATACCATAATGGAAGGATAAACAAAAGAAAGTTATTTTTAAAAATGTACTCAGTGCTTAATGTCCATGTGGCCTGCCTTTCAGTTCATCACAGTACTCTGGCAGGAAGCCATATACTGCAGTGTCTAAAGCTGCAGCAAAACAATTGTAATCTGCAAGAACTCGCAGATCATTAAAGAAGGAATCCCTTCTACTTTATTTGCTATATCATGATAAAGATAAACCTGCCCACACAACTGACACTTTAATCAGTAGCGCAGCAACAGCAAATGGCATACAACTTTTGATTACTGCCTCTGAAGATCAACTTACATGTTATAATCACAACAAAAGCCAGTCCATTGTTACACACAACAGTTGCATTGCTTTAGGTACATCACAACCAGCAAAAGACATGCTTCCACAACAATGGGTATTAAGCATACGTAATAACACAATGCATTCTTAACCTATACAAATATGCAAAGATCGACAGTAAGCTAACATACAGATACAATCAGGAGACTGCATGAAATGCAATAAATAAGATTTCTTATCTGTTCAAAAAGTGTGCAAAACATGCAGAAGAAAATTAAATTACATGTAATGTATGGAAAGGAGCACAGATGTAAGCAAAAGATCTCTCTGCTGTATGCTAAGACCAGACAGTATAAGCCTCTGAGTGCATGGAGACTGTATTATGACAAATGCATAGCCGGAATAATACAAAAGCAGGCAAATTATTTTCAAACTGACCAACTACTTAAAAATTCCAGGCGGACACTTGCAAGCAGAAAACACTCATGGGTCTATATGATCAGAAGTCTAAAAGAGCACATTTGCAGCCACATTAGGTTAAATGCTTGTCTGCTTGCTTCATATTTATATTCAGCACCACCAAACCAATAAAATAATGATGATGATAATTAGCAATTCAAGTGTGCGAGAAAATGTACATATATTCAGTATTGCTAAATCTGCAAATAAAATAGCTACAAGCTACATACACTACTCATTGTTTCATTTATGCAAAGTAATAGTTAGAAAGCAAGCGTTTGAGTTTAAAAATCACAGTCAGAGAATGCTTCTAGTAAGGAAAACCCCATCCTTACAGTATACACCAAGTCAGGAGCTCTAACCTGCTGGGATCTTCCTGCAGCAACACTTTCTGCCTGCCCAAAAATACACCCCTTACCAATTCCACCATAATAGTACTCATTAAACAGACTAATAGCATCCCATAATGCTTGAGACCATGGCAGTGACACAAAACTCGGACTTCACCTGTTCGGTTTTGAATGAAATTTGTAACTGGACAGTTTGTCAGAAAACCGGACAGTCCGGTCAAAAACCAGACAGCTGGCAACTCTACTTATATTGGATTTTGTGGCACATTTAATGTTAGTTTTGGACGAGTAGCATAGCGATTTTGTTCAGGATCAAATGTTCCAAGTCATATTTTCTTGCTGTAGTTGACACCGTGATTGATACTACAAAAACTGTACTCAGTGAGTTCATAGGTTTTCACTGTGAAATGTATGACCTAATGGCCTTCAAGAACCTTGCTTGTTTTATAAACCAGGCAGAGGTCACCTTTAAGCAACTTAGAAGAATGCAGAATAGTAATCCCTGAAGCTTTTCTGAATAACTATTTTACAAGCTGATGATTTTCCTAGTAAAAAATCATTGTACATTTTTTAGCTGTTTCAAGTGGGTTTTGAAAAGGTGTACAATGAATCATTGTAATCAATAATGGGACAGATCAGTAAGGCTTAAAATGTTATGGTGATCTCCTGGTAGTGAATAGACATCCCCTTTTACTGTTAGATGTGCTGCAGAATATGGTTTTCTGACTTAGACATCTATAGTGGTCAAAGTTTACATTATTTATCATTTAGGTGCATTACTTAAAAATCAAAGTGCCACATAACCTAACTAGGACCATTCCCCAAAAAAATGTCATGCCTTTTGTATACAAATGAAGCAGTGATGTAACTGTAGCACTGTAATGAGTGTAGTCATTACTGCTGTAACTGTAGTCCTGTAATGACTGTAGTTGCTACTGTTGTAACTGAAGTCCTGTAATAAGTGCAGCTGTTACTTGTATAACTGTAGTCCATTAATGGTATAGCTATGTCTTGGATTGGCTATGGTTTGTTGGAACTTGGTAATTGCTTTAACTACTGAAATATAAACTGCAAGACTTTGTTATGACTGATCATCACTCTGACTGAGACAGAGTATGAGACTACTGTTTTTGTGCTAGCTTATTGTGGCTGACAGCAGAGATTAGATTGTAATATAGATAGTATGTGCATCCTGTTACTGCTGGCCAGGCTTAGATAAAAGCTACTATGGACTGTAAGCACACTGTTTGCAGAAAAAGTAGCAGTAAATATATGGTATAGACTGGTCCGGCATAGATGAGTGCAGAAATTGCATGTTGGTGGCATGAATGGATTTCTGTGGGAGCTGCTGTGACACTAGTGCTTGTCAATGCAGAATACTAGTATGTGTGTGAATGGACCACTGTGACTAGCTGCCTTGGTGTAGCGCACCATAACTGATACAGTAAACCAAGAGTGGTGTGAATGGACCTCTGTGGGACTGGCTCTTGTGATGTGATACAGAGGTAACAGTGTTTCACTGTAATGCAAAATCAGCCAGTCCATTATAGAGTCTTGTTGTAGAGCATCACTGTAACCTAAACAAAGTCTGGCTGACGTGACCAAGAAGTTAAGATACTAAAACTAAATGGCTGGTATCCATTAATAGAATTTTTACTATGTACTGCAATGCTACCTCATGACCCATACCTTTTATGTGGGGGGTATGTAGAATATTTACTTTTAAACTGAAATGCCACCTCATGACCCATACCTTTTATGTGGGGGTATGTAGAATGTTTATTGTTTACTGCAATGACACCTTATGACCCATACTTTTTATGTTGGGGTATGTAGAATGTTTACTGTGTACTGCAATGCCATTCTATGACCCATACCTTTTATGTAGGGGGTATGTAGAATGTTTACTGTGTACTGCAATACCATCTCATAACCCATACCTTTTATGTGGGGGGTATGTAGAATGTTTATTGTGTACTGCAATGCCATCTCATGACCCATGACTTTTATGTGGGGGTATGTAGAATGTTTACTGTGTACTGCAATGCCACCTTATGACACATACCTTTTATGTGGGGGGTATGTAGAATGTTTACTGTGTACTGCAATGCCATCTCATGACCCATATCTTTTATGTGGAGGGTATGGGTACACTCTACTGTATACCCAAGTGTGTGGCAGGACAATATATCTCTCCTGTATGTACAGCTATTCCCCTGATCAATCATATTACCGGGGAGTGAGGTCTCAAGCTGAGCTGTGAAAAGGTGCCAGAATAATCACACTCTGGGTGTCTTGTCACAGCTTTAGCTGGAGGAAGCAACATGCACACTGTCATCACATGTGGTGCACACAACACTTGCCACAAACTGGATATTTCCCATTGCTACAACTGAAAGCCTATAAGGACACTAACCTTTAAGCCTTTACCAAAAGATGTTCAGACTATGATCAAGTCCACTCCCACTTGGTGGGGCAGGTAAGTTGACTGTTAGCACTTCTTCTTACCTTTCCTAGCTAACTCTTCTGGTGCATCATGTCTGTTTTCATACTTGATTCACTGGTGATGCAGATGGATGTCTTGCATGTATGTTACTGGACTGCTACATAATCCTGGGTTTGTTGCATCCTAAGTGTTGACAGCAGGGCTGAGCTGTTTATTGAACTCTGAGCTATTCTGTACCTTCTGCTTTCTACCTGTAACTCTCTTTCATGATCTTAGTCCTACCTGAAACTGCATTTTGTTAACAATGAGGAAACTCCCAGATATGCTCAGAACTAGTTCAAAATGATGTGAAGATTACTGATCCTACAGACATTGCCAACATACTGGCTGACAGGTTCAGTGCAAACTTCTCCCCCCCCTCCCCCCCTAAAGGAGAGATATCTATACCAAGTGATTGCAGCCCCCCAAACATCTCCAACGCCCAAGTGAGAACTGCTCTCTCCAAAGCAAAAAACACAGCATCCATGGGACCTGATGGTGTCCCCGGCTGTGTGCTCCACGAACTCAACGAGGAATTAAACCCACAGCTAGGACAGCTGTTTAATCATAGTCTTACCTCTGGATACGCACCAGGAGTGGCGCACTGCAACTGTGGTCCCACTTCACAAAGGCGGTGCCTCCACCGACCCTGGAAATTACCGCCCATTAGCTTGACAAGCCTTATCTGCAAAGCCATGGAGAGGATCATAATGGACCTCATAAATAAAGACATAGGGAATTTGCAGACTTTGGATCCATCCCAGTTTGGCTTTGTCAAAGGCAGATCATGCCTTCTAAACTTGGTTGACTTTTTCGAAACAGTCACCAAAGCCATTGATGAGGGAAAGGCAGTCCATACAGCCTACCTCGATCTGGCGAAGGCCTTCGATACAATACCCCACTCGGGTATCATTGAAAAACTCATGAGCTTAAATGTTAACCCATACATCACAAGATGGGTTGCAAACTGGCTGAGTGACAGAACCCACAGGGTCAGAGTTGCTGGCGCCATGTCAGACTCAAAGCCTGTCACAAGTGGTGTACCACAGGGCTCAGTCCTGGGCCCACTCTTGTTTGGCATCTACTTTTGCAAAGTACAAGCAAACACAGGAGGGTTATGGCTGACAAAGTTTGCAGATGACTGCAAACTGGGTGCCATAGTAGAAAACACATCTGACACAGATATCCTTCAGAAGGGTCTCACAGAAACGGATAACTGGTGCCAGAGCCATGGCCTAAAGTTAAATGCCAAAAATGCATAGTCATACCCTTCGAAAAACAAGGTTACCCCTAGCTACCAAATAGGTGGCAATCCACTGAGCACAGAAGAAGTTATCAGGGACCTGGGGACCCAGGTTGATAGTAGTCTGTCATTCGACACCCATGTAGCTAAAGTAGTTAGGAAGACCTTCTACATTGCCCACCTTATCATGAAGGGATTCTCATCTAGATCAAGGGAGGTCATAGTCTCCTATACTCATCACTCATCAGACCAATGATTGAGTACAATGCCCCATTCGAATGTATCTGACCCGACACTTGCAGCAGCTGGAGAGGCCACAAAAGTTCCTCACCAAAAGGATAAAGGGTCTCAAACATCTGTCCTATGCTGCCCGACTGAAAGAACTCCAGCTCTATTCAGTCGCCACCGCTTGCTCAGAGGTGACCTTTGCCTAACATACAAGGCCATGTCAAACCCAGATTTGATGAATATGCTTCACCTCAAAAATCTAGATCTGTCAGAGTCACAAGGGCGGGAGACTTAAACCTCGACACGGCTATTAATAGGACGTGCTGGAGGGATAGATTCATCACCCAAAGACTCCCTATGCTGTGGAATAAAATCCCGGTATATGTGAGGCAGAGCACCTCGCTGGCCTTGTTCAAGATAAATCTTGACCAATGGATGGGAGATCGCAGATATACCCCAGGGATTACCTCAGTGTCACTGCTCAACAGAGGCACAGCAAAATAATGGGTATAGTTCCCCATACTAAAGGGGTGGCGTAAGCCACAAAACTATGGGCTAGGCTTGTAAATGCCCTCGGGCAGATAGCCTAGTATGAACCTATGAACCTATGAACCTATGACACAGGAGATTTCAAGCATTTTTCACTCTTTCAGGATGCTAACATGTGATCGTTTCTTTAATGTCTAGACCTAAAATAATGATAATTGTTCTAATTTTTAACCTGAACTACAGTTAATTTAGACTACACACACACACACACACACACACACACACACACACACACACACACACACACACACACACACACATATGTATATATATATATATATATATATATATATATATATATGTGTGTGTATATATATATATATATATATATATATATATATATATATATATATAGTGTGTGTATTTGTTTACTGTGGAGAACGCTAATCTCAATGACCTACTTTCAGATTCTAACCAGGATAATAAACCAATACAATTTTACATACTGATTATACAGAATGTAAAGTAAACAACAGTAGTTATTTATAATAGTAGATGAGAAGTAACAAAAGTAGCAAAGGTATTTAGCAAAAAACAACAAAATTGCAAATACAAGTATTATAATTTGAAGATACATATTACAGATTTCAGAGTAAATAGCTATAGTGATTTTCAGAGACTAAAATGTAAATGGTAACAATTGTTGCAAAGGTATGCAGTTAAGAGGGAAAAAAGGTGAAAAACACCAGGTGGTTGTTCACTGTTTCACTTAGAGTAGCTCTGTCTCTTCAGGGAAGGGTTGGGATTAGATGATTAATGTGATGTAAGCCACAATGGACATAACTATGTAGTCACGCTATCAGGTCTTCTCATGTACAAGTAATAATTTTAAATGGATTCAGTATAAGGACTATATTCACATTTTTTGCTATTTTCTTCAATTAAACAAAATCTAGAAAAGTAGGGTTTACAATCCAATGGATGATGCCCAGATTGCTGAACTGTACAAAAGAAATGGGAAAAGTCATGAAAGTCTAGAGAATACAGCGAGTTCTGCTGCAGAAAGAAGCAGTTTTGAGGACACTAACAGGAATTAGGGCTTGCTTCCAGTTTCTTGTAAGACTGCTTATATCGACAACTAGTAAAGGATTCTATGGCAGGATGTAAGGAAATTTTAGCTTTACATTATATCCAAAATATTTTAACTTCTAGTTGGAGCATGTATTATCTTTTTTCAATCCATACTTACAGGGGAAACTAATGAATAATTTCCTTTCTAGAAAATATGGATCAATGTTATCCCAGTCTGTGTTTAAGGTTTAAGTGCCCAAGCATAATGTTATATGATGTTTAATTAAAGAGATGGAGATGGTCTGATTGGGCAGAAAGCTCATGTATTGTTTTGACTGATTGATTGATTGACTAATTAATTGTATTAATAGAACTTAAATTATCTAAGCATTGTACAAATTAAAAGCAGAATCTGTGCATTTTTCTTTCTATTTGTTTGGTTAAAGAAACCACAAAAACTAGGTGCATAACTGAGTAAGTAAACTGAATTACATTAACCCAAGGAATCAGAAACAACCCCAGAGATGTGACACAATGTTGGCATTTGTGAGTCAGTGACATGTTAGCCGCAATGAGGAAAAAACTTATTATCAGCTAGTTTTCACACCTCTCAAATCACCCTTAAATACTGCTAGTGCAAACAAGCACTTTCCAGAGATGGTTAACACTGGCAGTCCATGCTTTATGTTGGCACAGAAATCCCCCCATTCAGTCACATTCCAACACACACACACGCGCGCGCGCGCGCGCACACACACACACACACACACACACACACACACACACACACACACACACACACACACACACACACACACACACACACACACACACACACACCGCATACATCTTACCTCTCCCTGAGTTGACAGATCATCCAGATGTATCTTCATACTGTTTTGCCCCTGCATTCATAAATCATATATCTTCATAGTTAGTAAGTAGTGGCAGACATAAGAATTTCATCCCCATCATGTTTATGAAATGCTTAGTGATGGTAGAGTGGTGCTCTAGTAGCTGTTTAATTGAGTCCCACTAATAGTTTGAATACTCTGTTTGGTGTAGTCTAGTGCTCCTCCTGGCTTTGTACTGAAGTCTCCCCAACATAAATACACTCCAGCTGTTATCCTCATAACTCACAGACTGTTACACTCATTGAGTCTAGCCAGACATTAGAGTTTCATTTTTCTTATTATGTAAGATAACACTAACTACACTAACTTATCTGTTAATGTAGTGGCTTAATGCTGTTGCTTTCCTGTATTAAGGGTACAAGGTCTGAATTTTTTTTTCCCCTTTTAATTTATATTTTTAAAGACACACTTGGGTAAAAGTTTGACATATCCTCAATCTCAAGTGGTTATGTGATGGACTGATAACATCTGTTTGAAGTGGGAGGTTACAGGGTTCAAATCCTAGTGCCTTTAGGACACAGTATCCAAAATATCTCTGGTGTCTAGTGTTTTCCATTGACCCATGTCATCCTTCTTTTATTTTGTTTTAAAAGCCATTAAAACATGAAATGCAGAGAATCCCTGGTGTCTATTACCTCCACCTGACCCACATTGCCTTTCTTAATTTATTTTCTAAGTGCCTTTAAGGCACAATATTCAGGGTATCTGTGGTAGCTGGTGTTGCTTCCCAGCAATGTTACATGATTTGCTCATTAGTGAGGGAAGTGTGCAGGTATGACAGGTTCTCACACACACACACACACACACACACACACACACACACACACACACACACACACACACACACACGCACATAGATAAACATCCCATTACACCTGTTGCTAATCTGGAACGTACCTCTACTCCATCTGGTGAACATGAGCTCTTGGCCATGCTCATTAGCATGAGCAGCCATGATCAGCTGTATTACTTTAATCATTCAGCTATGTAAATGCCTTACTGCAAGCAGTTCCAGGGGAGAGCACATTGCTAATTAGCATAGGCCACTTCTCTGGAATGCCTCATTAACATGCAACATGGCTATAAAGACAGCCCAATGCATTGCTGCATGTCTTCATGCTAATGTACTATACTAGTGTTGCCACTGAATTGGAAATGGTTACCATGAGTTATACACCTCATGTGCACCTCATTGTAATTTTTCTGAATCAGCCCCTAAGACTACTTTGGAACTGATTTCTATGATTAACAACCAAGTTAAACAAAGATGCCATAAATCACATGACCATTATTCAAACCAATAAAATGCGGGAATTCAGTTGAATACAATTGTAATTGGGAACAATTGTGACATGCTCATAAAGTGTCATAAAATTATGCAAAAAGTCATTACACTGGGGCAAATTGCTGTAGTAAAACCAAAACCCATGAAAGATCACTGTTACAAATTAAATGTATGCATATCAGTAAACACTTCACATAAAACTAAATTAATGATTTTGACTTTAACATATGCTTAATGTTCAAATGAACCCTGAAGTCTGGTGGATTATTTCTATCAAATTTCATCTACCAGATCAACTCTTTTTTTCTTTAGGAAACTTTCTAAATCTCCTCCAGGTACTCCCAAACTAACCTTTTCTAAGATACAGAAAGTGAACTTTCTAAAATCACTGTACACTACAAAATGCTTGTACAATGCTTTGTTTGCATTTCTAGCATGAAACATGTATTTCTATGTATACATTTGTGCACTCATTTCTCAATTTTGTCAGGACCTTCCTGGTTGCATCCTCTGCACATCTGTTTTGAGAGTTTGGTATATTTAGTCCTGGAATAAAAAAAATCTGCTTTCATAAGCTAAATTCTTCAAGGTACAAGCCAGATTTATATTACTATATGATGATGAGCAATACTAAATGCAATCTACAACTAAAAAACTCCAACAAATACTTCAAAGGAATAAACAATTTATAAGTGAATGAGAGAACGCTACCCCTGGATGATTTCACCAAACGTCTTCATTAACATAAAATCCACCACTGATACATTTAAATTCAATACTCCCTAAGATGATATCACATGATAAAAAAAAAAATTACATAAAGCCTAATATGCATTATTCAGCCCTGGGGAAAAAATTCTCCCAATTAATTGTCCATCTTCTTACTTTCTTTAATATTCAAAAAGATGTGCAATTCCCCCTTTGTCTTTCTATAGCAGATATTGATCTCCAAAACCATAAAATAGGCAGTTGGGTAACCCAATGTATGTTTAATTAAGGGACTACTCATTTTTTTTATCTTACATCACAAAAATGTTCCCTACAATGAAGCTTCAAGGGATGTGAGATCTGCCCCATGTAAAATGCTCCATAACCACATTGTACCAGGTAAATCAGCCCCCCACAGTCTTGCAAGTAATCTTATGTTTAGTATAAAAATAAATATTACTTGAAAGATCTCACTCTGCATCAGACATGGACAGATATCACAATTTCCACAAGGGGAACAAACTTTAGCAATGGGTTCAACATGCTTAACTTATGGCCAGTTATGTTTCTCAGATATTTTTGTAGCATGTGTGATATCTGCAGTCTCTCTCTCAGGGCTTATAATATTTTGTTCAATAATAAATGTAAAATATGTCCATAGTTAATGAGTCTGGCATTCTGATTTGAATGTATTGCAAAAAAACTGTGTACTATAATATGTTTAGGAGATGTTTTTTTTCAGTGGTAATTTGCATATGCCCCTTGATACATTAAAAAGGAGTTTATATTCAAATCTGTCAAAGCAGATGTACAGATATACAGTATGTTTGTATGCTGCCTATTCATATGTATCTTGTCAATGTTTTTGTTTTCTCATTATTGTATGCTCAAACAATTCTTTATACTATGCATGCATATCACATGCTGTCTGCATCTTGTGGAGCTTTTCTACCCCAACCTCCACTAAAAAGTGGTTTTCCACCCAGTTGGACTTTCCTGGTCAACAAAAGTAATAAATAAATAAATTAGTTACTTATATGATATATATATATATATATATATATATATATATATATATATATATATATATATATATCCGTGTGTGCGTGTGTGTATGCATGTATGTATTTGCATACATGTTAAAGTTGCCTTCAGAGTAACATTAACTACTAATGTTTTTCCAGTGATAGTGCACAGGTAAAATGTAGTTGGTTATTGTCATTTTGTAGGATGCTATTTAATTCTAGCATACAATAAGTTTTATTTATTTATTTATTTGAATTTTGTTACCAGGACAGTCCAACTGGGTCAAGCAAGACACCTTTTCAGCAGACACTGAAGAAAAGCTCCATGAACATTTTTAGTGAAAGAAAAACTTACAAAGAGATTAGAGAATACACATTTTGAGTATAGTCAATATTTGCAACATAGTGATTACAGATTCAACACAGACTAGAAAGTAAGATATATAATTGTAATTAATAACAGTTTCAGCAGTACACATAAGATTAAACATCAGTTGAATTTAAAATACATCCATTTTGAATAAGGCTGAAATGCAATAACATAAGGGATAATTTGGAAACAAATTTGTATCAGCAGTTGCAGCAATATTCTCCAAAGAAATATTAAGTGAGAAAAGTATATCCACTATGAATAGGTTGGCATAAGTGACAATATAAGTAGAAATTAGATAAAGCAGTATCAGCATATGTATTTTTTGAGATGGGATGAAAAGGTACATCAACTGTATAATCCACTATAATAAGGGTGGCAAACAACAAGGTGCAAGAAAAAGATTGGGTTAAGCAGTTGGATAGGTATTATTGTTGAAATGCAAACATTATTAAAACTAGAAGTGATATAATAGAGGGTAGGTGTACGTGACAAGCAGCTGTTGTCAAAGAAAGAAAAGTCAAAAAGGGGTATTGGAGTGAAAAAGAAATAGTTAGGGTTAGTCAGTTGTGGGAAAGTGGTAACGGTAGTACAAAAAGAGAAAAAGATCAACCCTTGGATTCAATAATCTCTGTGTAGGCTTTGCACAAAGCCTACATTGTGTTTATGTGTGTGCGTGATGATGTGCAGCAAGCAGCAGAGCTAATTACATATTCATGCAGCACACTGAGTTTAACCATTTAAAGCAATATGGATAGCAAACCAGTTTCCCTGAGACCACAGTAGGTTAGCGGGATTGCATGGAATGCCATAATAATTACCAGGGCTTAGCATATAGCTATGCATATGGTCCAAACACAATACAGGACAGTGTATGCAGAGCAGAGTATTGTGAAATTCCATTCCAGACATTCTGAACAGAAGTTGTGTAAATGATCTATAAGGATACATACATGGACTGCCATGTAAAATCAACACTCAGGGGAAGTATATGTATTGATTAGGGACACATAAATGAATTATAGGAATGAACACAGGGAAAGAGGACAGGTGAGACAACCTAATGTACAGCAGATGAGGGCATGTCAACAGAAGACAGTTGTAGCAGGAACATCAATCACTTACCAATATGGTACAGTATGGACTGCACAGTGAAAATGTGTATTATGTGACTGTCACACAAGGTGACATAACAATGAGGAAGATGTCTTTGTGAGATAAGCATCCTTACATGAACAGTGCAGAGGACATCTATCAGAGATATTCTATACAATTGGGGTAGGGTGCATATTGTGAATTTGTGCAAACTGAATAATACCACCATAATCCCATGTCTCTGACATAACATATATGATTCTGAGTGATCAGACATGGTTCTGCACAAACACACATCAGACAGTAATATTTATGTAACAAAAAGAATAACAAGGTATGGCCAATAAGATGTGTGACAGCTGACTGTTGAAAAGGTGGTACACTTCTGTGATGCCCCTACACTGGCCCAGTAATCAGTGAGCCTCAGTCCTCACCACTGGCAACATTGAGGGAAGTACACAATGGGAGGATGACAAGTACACACACAGTAAAGTACAATTTACCTTAAGAGCACACAGAGATTACAGTCAGTCTGGGGGCTGGTTTATCTCTATTTCTCCAGATCTCAAAAAAGACTCCCCACTGGCACAGCTATAGGGTTGAGATCTCAGGTGAGTGGCCAAGCCAAAACCTCCAGCACTCTCTCTGTCCAGCTAGTGCTTCATGTCTCAGCACAAGTAGCTGACACACATACACACTTTGAGATTTCATTTATGCACAAACACACACACCTGGGAAAGGCTGGCACAGTTTTACTAGCTATGCCCCCTTCTGCCCAGACTATAAGGTAGTACCAGCTGCCACCAGCCACTACGTATCAACTACTTTTAAGGCCCTTACCAAAGGGTGCCCAATCTTACTGTATAATGTTACTATTAATCCAAATGGTAGTCTGACCAAGAGCATGGCTATTTAGAGGTGGCCTGTACAGTGTCACCAAATACATATGCAAGTACTCCAAGAGCTTAAATATCTCTAAATAAACCAGTCACAATTAAAAGGTTTAAATATATTTAATAATAAATAATAAAAGAACAAGATAATACTAAAGCAACACAGTAACTACATAGTTCAGAATCACAGGAAATATTTTAAAACAACATTGAAGGACAGGCTCAAAGAAATACAGAAAACATTTAAACTAATCTATATCCGATCTATATCTAAAATAAATTATTGTACCCTAGACTTACTTACTGAGCAAGGCAGATGCTGAAGTGGTGAGTGGATATTTCTAGGTCCAATACAAGATACAAAATGCCCTGACTTTCTCTCTGGCAGAGTTCTTATATTAATAATCAGCATTACTGCTGGGCTAGCATGGATGTCATCACTCTGTCACCTGACTTCAGTTCCCAGGCTAAACAGATACTTAGAATTTAACACCTCTGTGTCAAAAATACATATCTCTCAGAAGTGTGCAACTGCTAGGAAGTCATAGAGCAAAACAAATACTTTTACATTTGAAACCTAGTAATTATTTCTGTTTCAAGACAATAGAAAAGCCTCTAGTTCTAGACATTGTGTCTGTGCTGAGCTGAAACTGAGAGATAACAGAATCATAGAACAATTTCCACTTATTTTCTTGAAGCTTTGCAAGTTAACTCTATATGTGCCAGCTTCTACTATTAAAACATACATATGTACAGGTCTATAGTTTATATACATTTCTGTTCTTTTTCCAGTAGGGAGCACTGTGGTTACATTCTTGAAGCTCAGTACATAACATACAGTTTTCTTTCATTTGCAGGACAAGCATATGAATCGTATTACTATTCACAAATGACATATGATTATTTACAAAATTCCAGATAGCTGGGCTGGCAGTGTCGCATTTCTATATAAATCATATTAATATTTTCAAGTGACATATAATTATTTACAAAATTCCAGATAGCTGGACTAGCTGTATTTCCCTGGTATCACAACTTCAGTTACACATCACTGGAATATATGTAGGGCGGTACATGAAGAAGGGTGCATTGTACTCAGTTACTGGTGTGATAAAGGCAGTGAACTATGGAGGTATTATGGCCTGTGATGTGGATGTCTTTCGCATACTCAGTAGATCTGTTACCTACAATGTAGTAGTCAGCACTGTAGCTACATGTTGGTGGACGTTCCACATACCATCTACCCCAGGACACAGGTCACATGCCTATTGGTCAGATTATAGGGTATGATGTCTACATTATCCTTGAGTTGTGCATTTGTTTTCATGATGTAACAAATCTCCCAATGTTTTGTTTTTCCTTGCAGGTGTTGTCATGGCTGTGGCAGCAGTCTTTGGTGTGTGTTGATAATATCTATAGTATACTAATATTACAGCTGGAGTCAATTATTCCCCACAATCTAAAGTCTTTCAGACAGCTGTTTGTACACAGAATGTGTATGTCATTTGTGACATCTGTGACTTACATAAATAGACAGAAAAGGGAGTAGCAGACAGCACTGATGTATGGACCTGATCACTGGACTTGAGATATAGGTCACTTCACACATCTGGACATATTCAGATGCCACATATGTAAGCCAGTGGTCTACCCACTTAGTGATATAGGTGTTTATGGCCAGATCTGACAGTGTTGAGTAAATACCTCAGTGTGGATTTGTGTCAAATGCCTTGGGCTTGTCAAGCTCAAAAGGATGATAGTGCTGTCATCATGCATGCATGCCCTTGATGACCACTTTGAGGACATCTAACAGATATAACAGACATGATGTAGCATTAACAACTCTCACAGGTCTGTTGCTCACAACCAGTATATTACTAGTGTCCATTTAGAAAAGGTCCATGATGACATATTGCTCTACTTCACAGATGAGGAGAGTCAGGATGTGTCTATACATGCATACATTGGGCGCTGTCATTCTCCAACTCAGATGGATGCATCTTGATGTATGCCCTTCTACAGGAACATAATTTGTGTGGAGGGTGTGTTGAAGTATGTATTCAATTGTGTCAGGAAGGTGTATGTGCTGAGTGATACTATAGGTGATCTGTGATGTTGTCACAGCCCATTGATTCTGTGTGATAGACCTGGATGAAAGTAAGACAGTGCATACTGCCTATCTTGATCTGGCCAAAGGGTTTGGACACTTTTCCCCATGTAGGTATCTTTGATAAACTTTCCCAGCTGGGGATTAACCCACGCATCACTAGATGGCTAACAAAGTGGCTCATTGATAGAACACATACTGGTGAATCAACCGGTACCAGTAGAGCTGTCACCATTGGAGTACCCCAGGGATCTGTGCTTGGCCCTTTACTGTTTGGAATCTATTTCTTGACAGTTCAGGCTAAAGTATGTGGCCTTTGGCTTACCATGTATGCTGATTCTTGCATATAGTGGATGCAATCATTCAGTCCACCAGTGACAATAATATACTACAGGAAGGGCTAACACAGAGAAGTGACTGGTGACAAAGACAGACTGTCTACATATAAATGCAAAAATGTGTCCTTATTTTGTCCTTCTGCAAAGTGGAATTCCCTGCTAATTACAGCATTGACAACATTCTTGCTATATGAAACACACTAATGCAAGACCTGGGAACACACATAGATGGCAATCTGAACTTTGACCACCGAGTGTCCACAGTGGTATTGAAAGCCTATGTTGTGCACATCATAAGTCATGCCATTGTATTCAGATCTGAGGATCATATAACAGCACCATACTCGAACCTCATCAGAATACTAATAGAGTATAATGCTTCCTTTTGCATATACAGCATGTTCCAGACACATGCAGAAGCTGGTGAGACCACAGGGGTTTCTCATCAAGAAAACCCAGGGCCTACAAACCATGCTGTGACATACGTGGATAGACTGAAAGCAATGCCACTGTAATCTGTAATGTATAGGGTGACGTGACTTCTGCCTGGCGTACAGGCCATCTCTGACCCTGCCCTGGTGGAAATAGTGCACATCCAGAAATCAGATATAGGTTATGACATTAGCAGTATCTGGTGAGGAGAATATGGTAATAGCAGTATCCCACATGCTGGTATAAAAGCCTCTCTCCAATGTCAAGAAAATGCATTAACACACACACCCTAGTTGATTTCAGTGATAACAGAACTCCTACCTATCTAAGTACACAAACTACAGAACTCTGTATTTAAGGCAAGCACCACAGCTCATGTCTGACTTGGAGTGTCTCATACACTTTAAGATGATGACGTCAGCAGGGTTTGGTGAGGAAAATATGGTGATAGCACCATCCCACATGCTGGTGTAAAAGCCTCTCTCTAATGTCATGAAAGTGCATAAACACACACACCCTAATTGATTTCACTGATAACAGAACTCCTATCTAAGTACACAAACTACAGAACTCTGTATTTAAGGCAAGCACCACAGCTCACGTCTGACTTGGAGTGTCTCATACACTTTATAGGTGGTGACATCAGCAGGGTTTGGTGAGGAAAATGTGGTGATAGTAATGTCCCACATGCTGGTGTAAAAGGCTCTCTCTAATGTCAAGAAAGTGCAAACACACACACACCAGTTGACTGCAGTGAGAACAGAACTCCACCTACATACATAAGTATACAGACTACAGAACTCAGCAATTTATGCAAGTGCCACAGCACAAGTCTGACTTTCACAAGGTTGCAGGACAACTTATAGTAGATAATATCAGCAGTGGATGTTAGAGAGAAGATGTTGGGAGGCCTGCATGAAATGGATGTGTAGGCATGTGCAAATGTCAAAATACTTTCACTCCATGGGACTGGAGGGGTAACTGTAGGACACACACTTATGCTCTTCTGGCTGCATAGATACACACACACACACACACACTCACACACACACACACACACATGCCGTGCACACACACACACACACACACACACACACACACACACACACACACACACACACACACACACACACACACACACCCACACACACACACACACACACACACACACACACACACACACACACACACACACTTGACTGCAGCGAGAACAGAACCCCCTACCTAAGTACACAGACTACAGAGCTCAGTATTTTATACTAGTGTCACAGCCCAAATCTGACTTTTACAAGGCTGCAGGACAACTTTATAGTAGATGACATCAGCAGTAGATGTTGGACAGAATATGTTGGGAGGCCTGCATAGGTTCATAGGAGGTTACTAGGCTAATGGTCCTAGGGCCTTTACAAGTCTAGCAGTGTAAAAACCTGAGTACCCCTATTGACCATAGTTAGATGGTCATTGTTAGCACAGTGATTTTGTGATCAGCATCAACTGACAAAGGTGCCACCCCTGGGTTGAATTTATCATCACCTATCCAGTTGTCAATGTTGCACTTGAATAGGGTCATTGAGGAGTTCAGCTTCACATGAAGTGGGAGCCTGTTCCAGAGGAGTGTCAATTGCTGGGAGAGATATCTGTCTCTCTAGCATGTTCTGTTTATATCACAGGCTAGGCTGAGATCCCTGGCACAAGTTATTCTTGTCCCGTTTGATTCGCAGATGTCCAGCATTTCTGTTAGGATAGGGTCCAAGACTGCTCTGTAGGCCAGGCACAGATTGCCTCTCAGCAGCCTGTATGATACTGTGTACATTGGTAGGACTTTCAGTCTTTCCATATATATCATGTTTTGGATGCCCATAATTATCTTAGTCAGAAAGCTATGTGGTCTCTCCAGTTGCTGCAAGTGTCTGATGAGAAACATACAGAAGGGAACATTGCAGTCAATTAGTGGTCTGATAAGGGTAGAGTACAGTGGAGCTATGACACCCCTGTATTGGATATGATACCCTTATTCATGAGGTGCACAATGCAGAATGCTTTTCTTACCAGTATGGACACATGGTGATCAAAGTTTTGATTGCTATCAACCTGCATTCCCAACTCTCATACCACTGAGTTTGAGCTTATAGGGGTGCTATCTATATCATAATTAGCAGGGGCTACTTCTTTGCCAAAGGGGAAAATGAGGCAGTTTTGGCGTTAAATCTCAGTCCATGAATTTGGCACCAATCATTTGTCTGTGTAAACCCTTTCTGTAATATGTTACCTTTATTGGGGGATGCGATATGATTGCACACAGTATACAGTCATTTGCAAACTTGGTAAGCCACAGGCCATCAACCTTCATCTGGACTTCAGAGAAATAGTTTCCAAACAGTAGAGGGGCCAGCACAGATCCTTATGGTACTAAACTGGTAACTGTTATACTGGTGGAGGTGGACTCCCCAACTTTGACTGTGTGCATTTTGTTGGTGAGCAAAATGGCTATCCATCTAGCAATGTATGGGTTAATCCCCAGATGGGAAAGTTTCTCTATGATAGCTGAATGAGGGATTGTGTCAAAGGCCTTGGCTAAATGAAGGTAGGCAGTATGTACTGTTTTTCTCTCATCCAGAGCTTTGGTGATATTATCAATGAAACCCACTAGGTGTAATAAGCAAGATCTCCCCTTGGCAAAACCAAAGTGGGTCAGTTAAAGGGTTTGAAGGTCACATATGCCCTTGTGAATAATGTCCATGACTACTCTTTCCATAGTCTTGCAGATAAGGCTGGTTAGGCTTTTTGGTCAATAGTTTCCAGGGTCAGTTGATGGATGCATAGGCATGTTCAGCTGCCCTCATAATAGGAGAATATAGTTTGGACTGATCTAATTGAAGGTTACTAGGACAGGGTTCAGTTTTGAGCTTTAGGAATGGTTAATTTGGTTTAAACCATTCCTCTTGTTTCAGGGTAGCACATCATCACACACTGCCACACAAAGGGGGTAACCCTTGGCGGTTATAGATGCAAATGTTATAAGACTCAAATTCTTCCTTATAAGCAGCTGTAAAGAAAGAGCATAGCTGCACAGAGAAGCACTCTAGTTGTGTTGTAACCACTTGAACTAATAGTCTAAAATGCTGTGGAAATCCCCTAATAGTTCAGACCTCGTCCAGTGCACCCCACGTATTAATCCTCCTAAAGAGCATTCAATAAGACCACTCCGATTCTTCTTCTACTGAGAAAACAGGATTAAACCTAGCATTATGGATGGTCAGTTTACCTCTGTTTCTCCTGCCAGTCTGGTTGACATGGATCTCCTGAGGCAGTGTAGTAACTCTCTCATGTACACTGGCAACCCTTTACTATTAAGTCACTCTAGTACGGAGTGTGAGAGATCTACACCAAAAATCTAGAAATCCTGCTTTTTCACACTCGAAACACTAACACTGAACAGGATGTCAGCTCACACACCACAACTTATATGCAAAGCATGCATTCAACACATAAACCATCATACACAGAGGTACTCTCCAAAAACTGACCTAAACACCAGAGACCTCCAAAATGCAAGCCTGCTACACCAAAAACATTACCCACAGCACTCAGTACACATAACAACATTAGTGTCATACCAACTAAGCCCTTAAGGCATAAAACATCCAAACTTAATTTTCTTGTTATAGGAGACTCTAAGTGAGACACACAGATGTTCCACTCACCGGGATGGACAAAAAGAAGACTGTGGTCAGCTGTCTGTCAGGTGGCAAGATCTGTCAGATAACACATGCACTCAAGTCTCTCAAGAACAGGTACAGTTATGACTCAGTCACAGTCCATGTTGGTGTGAATAACTTGAGATGTACCTCACTGGACTATATGATGAGAGACATGATTGAGCTCTCTGAATATGTGTCCCAGGAAGGTATGTCATTAGCCTTGAGCAGCATTCTACCCTCAACTAGGATGATGCCACAATATAAACAAAAAATGATTGACTTTAATAATTGCCTTAGTTTTTGGTGTCATTCAAAGGGGATCCAGTTCCTGTCAGCCTGGGATGACATGGTTGATAGATCACACTGCTTTTCCAGAGATGGTCTTCACATGGCACCTCTAGGTTTTCAGCTGCTGGCTAAGGCACTTGCCCCCTCCATAGTGCTTTTTTAGGCAAGGTCTCAACAACAAAATATCCAATGTGAAAACATCTAGCATAAACAAAATAAGGGTTATTCTGCTAAATGCTAGGTGTTTAAATCAGAAACTGCACTCTCTGGAAGCATTGCTCTCCTTGGAAGATGGCACCTGTACAGTCATAAAAATGTGGTTCAAGGCCACAGAGAGTACACCAGCCTCGCAAGGTTTCAATGGCTTCCATACTTTAAGACCACAAAATGAATGTGTGAGAGCCAAATGTGGTGAAGTGTATATCTTCATCAAAGATAAAAACACCTCCAGACTGGTTAGACAGGATAACTCTTTGGAGTTACTCGGAGTTCAGCTTACTGTGAGTAAGACCCCCCTTCAACTCATAGTAAGATGCCCATGCAGCCTATTTGGTCCTACTTGAGTCAATCCAAATACAACCTGACCCTCTAGTCATGGGGGATTTTAACTATCCTACCATCAACTGGGAAACATATATGAGCCCAAACATATATGAGTTCCGTGACTTTGTTAACTCAAAATGCCCTGGAGCAAATTGTACAAAACTCCAGAAGGAGCTCTAACATACTTGACCTGATTCTCACTAACATGAGTGACCAATGCTCTACCATAAGTCTGGGGCACTCACTAGTAAAATATAATCATAAAGCAGTCACTTTTGAAGTAGCAAGAATTCCAGAACCCATCAAGTTGAAGTTAGATTAAAAATCTTCACCAAAGCAGACTATACTTTCCTAAGGGCTGGCATAAATATCTTCCAAGCACCTGTTCACTCAGATGGCATTGACAACTATACTAAGGTATACACTGATGCTATGTACAAACATTTATACAAATGTATCAACTCAGTTGTGTCAGACAGGATCAAAGCAAGATCCACAAGAAAAAACAAGCCACCCTGGTGGACATCTAGAATCCATAGATTATGTAACAAACAAAAAAAAAGCTGTTGTTTAAAATACAAAGGGGAGGTTCCAGCAGTGGAAAAGTACCATCCTCAGCCTAAATAAACAAATAAGACAACTTGTAAAATCCTCTAAGGGAATTTCAAGAAAAATTTAGCAAGCGTGGCTAAGGATAACCATAAGACATTCTTCAGCTACATCTCCAACCTAAAAGGTAGGACCTAGTCATGTTCTGAACTAGTAGCAAATGGTATCATGCACACTGATCCTTAAGAAACTGCTAACTTTCTAGTAGACAGGTTTGATGAAAATTTCTCCCTTGTATCCCCTCCTAATATATCACAAACCATACCTTCATCATCTCCCTCAACTTACATATCCAAACAGCAAGTTATCACTGTCTTTTCCAAGGCATAAAACACAACCTCTGTGGACCAGATGGCATCCTGGGCTTTGTTCTAAATAATTTAAAACATGAATAAGCAACCCCTTTAGGAACCTATTCAACCACAGCCTGAGTACAGGATCTGTCCCCTCTGTATGGAAAACAGCGACCATTATCCCCCTTTACAAGGGTGGCACAGCAACAGACCTGGGGAATTACAGACCCATAAGTTTGACCAGCCTCATTTGTAAGGCCATGGAATGAATCATCATGGACCTCATAAATAAGGATATAGGTGACCTCCAAGCCCTAAACCTGATCCAATTCAGTTTTGTCAAGGGCAGGTCATGCCTGTTAAACCTAGTAGACTTCTTCAAAAATGTGACCAGGGCTATAGACAAGGGCAGATCTGTGTACACAGCATATTTTGACTTCGCTAAGGCCTTCAACACAATCCCAAATTCAGGCATCATTGACAAACGTACCCAATTGAATGCCAATCATTTTGTGGTTATGTGAGTTGCAAACTGTCTCACTAACTGTTCACACTCAACCAAAATGGGTGATGCTAACTCAACCAGCAGACCTGTCACTAGCAGGGTCCCACAAGGGTAATTGCTGGGCTGCCTTTTATTTTGAATATACTTGGGAACACAAGTAGACTATAACCTTAACTTTGACCACCACGTGTCTACTGTGGTAAGGAAGGCATACCACATTGCACACCTGATTAGCAAAGGTATTGCCTCAAAAGTGAAAAAGGTTATAACGCCTTTTACTCATCCATCATCAGGCCTATAATTGAGTATAACACCCCCTTTGGTATGTGCCTTACCAGGCACCTGCAGCAACTTGAAAAACCTCACAGATTCCTAACTAGGAACATTCATGGTCTCCAGCACATGCCTTATGACAGATTGAAGTCCTTGTTACTTTACTCAGTAGTATACAGACTACTTAGAGGAGACTTATGTCTGGGTTACAGAGCAATCCCTGACCCAGAACAAATGAAAATCTGCACATCCACAAGTAAAATGGGACTAGAACCATCCATTCCAAGAACTTTAACCTAGCCTGCGACATAAACAGGACTTGATGGAGAGACAGGTATGTCTCACATATAGGCTTCCAATTCACATATAGGCTTCCAATGCACATTAAACAGAGCACCTCTATGACTCTATTTAAGTGTAGCCTGGATGACTGGATGGGAAACCATAAATTCCTCTGGGGTTAGCTCCCACTTCCCACCTGGATATGTGCAGTCATTGCTAAGAGTAATCTCGGGCATTGTGCATATCTTTTCTCTTATAAGACATTGGGTGACAATGGCTAGGCTTGCAATGACCCTCGGGTCAATAGCCTAGTAACCTCCTATGAACCTATAAGATAGTTTTAGTTTTGCATGTTACCAGATTGATGTGCACTGCATATCACACATGTAGTTTCAGGGCATGAAGAGTAAATGGTCGTTAAACAGCACCAATACATGCTAATAGTGACTTTACATAGACTTAACATTATTATGTAGGGATGACATCTTGTAGACTTAAGGATCGTATCTATAATCATGTCTACGATATTAAGAAGAATAACCTTACTAATGCCCTAGCTATGCATTGTCATGATAGATTCCAGCATAGTTTTAGTTTTTTGGTCTTACAGGTTGTAAATTCAAATAGAAGAGAAGGAGACCATCTAGGTACCATTGAGATGTTTGAGTTAAGATGGATACTGAGACTAAAAGCCCATATACCACCTGGGCTTAATACAGTGGTTAGTATTCGTCCTGTTCTCTCAGGATCCTCATAATTTGATAACTACTTTATTTGTTTTCTTTACTATACATTTCATGCATATAGTATACCATGCATTTTTTGAGCCTATTTCAGCTCATTAGTTGTAGTATTTCGTATCATCTGTCAGTGTCTCTGGCGTCTCTAGTTATGGTTTAGATCTGTACATTGGCGTGCTTCATGTTTTGAACTTTGATGGTACTGTAATAGTATGCATCTGTAGGATATTGATTGTAATGAGGTTATGTCCTATTTAATGGTTTTGAATATATATACATCTTGTATTGTATATTGTAACAGCTTGACTATTAGGGTAATATATGTCTCTGAGCAGTGCATTTATTATTATTATTATTATTATTTTTATTTTTATTATTATTATTTTTATTTTTATTATTTCGTATGAAATATGCAATATGAAAATAGCTAAGCATATAGAATATAGATATGAACATTTGCTCTAAGTATTCCCTGCTATTTTGTTTTAATATGATGCATTCTCAGTGTCCTTTGAATTTTGATGGGTTCATTATATGTTCCCCTTAATTTATGACTATTGCTAGTCTGTAAATGATTGGCATCTAAAAACAGGATTACATATTATATATTGTTCCGTTTTGTTTTTAAATATTTATTAGTTAATTCTGAACATATTTATGTGAGTTAGCGGAACATTTTAGTTCATATATTTTATATGTAATATGGTTTATTTTTATGAAATAAGATACTTATATTCAGCCAATGTAATTTTTGATTAATTGCTTTATTTTTAAATGATAAGTAAATATGTCATACTGCAGTCCTTAGTGTCATATCTGCGCATGCGGATTGATCTTAACAGATGATGCTTCTTGATTTATAGCAGAATATGACATGAAACATCTTGTCAGTTGAACCTACAAATGATGGGTAGAAGAACAAAAAGTTCTTAAGTATAGTTTATCTCTGAGAAACACATCATAAGTTTCTATAGATATGTCTTATGGATGTATAATACAAAGTTTCTGCTGATGAATATCTTGTAGCATAGCATCGTATTTGAGTATATATGCTTTAATATGGATGTTAGAAGCATTATGAATCTGCTTCTTTAAAAATGCAGAATAATTAATAGCTGTTCTAATTATATGATTATTGTTTTGTTAATTGTTTAATTGATTTTGATTTCTGTATATAAGCAGTGAGTTTTCTTTGTGTAATTTGTAACCTGATGAAGCGCACCTGTGTGTGCGTGAAAGCGCTCGTTTTACAATAATAAATTTGTTTTACTTTTTCATGGTGGTTCCTAGCAGCTTTATTCATCTCTAGATTCCTAACTAGGAACATTCATGGTCTCCAGCACATGCCTTATGACAGATTGAAGTCCTTGTTACTTTACTCAGTAGTATACAGACTACTTAGAGGAGACTTATGTCTGGGTTACAGAGCAATCCCTGACCCAGAACAAATGAAAATCTGCACATCCACAAGTAAAATGGGACTAGAACCATCCATTCCAAGGACTTTAACCTAGCCTGCGACATAAACAGGACTTGATGGAGAGACAGGTATGTCTCACATATAGGCTTCCAATTCACATATAGGCTTCCAATGCACATTAAACAGAGCACCTCTATGACTCTATTTAAGTGTAGCCTGGATGACTGGATGGGAAACCATAAATTCCTCTGGGGTTAGCTCCCACTTCCCACCTGGATATGTGCAGTCATTGCTAAGAGTAATCTCGGGCATTGTGCATATCTTTTCTCTTATAAGACATTGGGTGAAAATGGCTAGGCTTGCAATGACCCTCGGGTCAATAGCCTAGTAACCTCCTATGAACCTATAAGATAGTTTTAGTTCTGCATGTTACCAGATTGATGTGCACTGCATATCACACATGTAGTTTCAGGGCATGAAGAGTAAATGGTCGTTAAACAGCACCAATACATGCTAATAGTGACTTTACATAGCACAGCGGCAAGCAGCGGGTTGGGACAACAGCTAGCAAAGTGTTTGCACATGTGAGGTACACATTTCCATTACTTTCCCTGTTTGCACATAGTTAAGCAGTGCACAAATAATAAAATACTAAGAGTTAGTATTGACTGTATAAAACACACCTGCTGCTTAGCTGACTCTGCAGCAGCAGGTGTAAAGGCACTGATACATTTTCTTTGAGCCCAGATGATACTGGGTTCAAATCCATGAGTATGTATTACTTTTAAATAAACAGTGATAATGCAATGACATTATTTTTATAGTACATTCAGCATATGTTATTGTGTGTGTTGACGTAGTGCATCAGGGTTAAGCAGCATTGCTTGGAGGTAACCACAGCATTGTAGAGTCATTCACTGTCTCTTGGCATTGGCAAGGGATGTTGGTATTTCTGGGTTAGGTAAGTTGGGTAGGTGAGGAAGCAAATGCAAACAAACAAGACAAGACACAGGGATGGTGAGGGTCACAAAAGATTGGGGGACAAAATGATTGGAGTGAGGGAGGGGACAACGCAGGTTCATGCTCGTCAAACATAGAGAGAGAATCTAGTCCTCACCAACTGGACTGTCATCATTATCCCCTTACTCCACTGGTGACTGGAGTGTTTGATGTTACCTCCTCCTATGTACCATAAAGGAGAGCAGCCTGTCCATCCAGCATAGGCATACACCAATGGTGCAGTGCACAACGCTATGCACCAACCCTGGCAATTCCTGGTGGGTGATGAAATCCCCACCTCTGCCAATGCTCCCAGATGGTACCACAGCACCAGCTGCCTGGGGCAATACTACTTGAAGGCACATGTAGTGCAAGGGCAGCAGAGGCAGTGCTGCCATGTTGGGTCCCAGACATGCTAGCATTGGTGCTGGACCCAGTGGATTGGGGGCAGGCGGATCCACTGGGAATGGCCTACCTCACTGTGCTGTGAAGCATTTAGTGATTTGGATGACATGGAGACATTTTGATGACACATAATAGAAAAAAATAAGGGTTGGGTTAAGAGAAAAAAGAGATAAAATTAGTACGATCATATGTGGCATACAATGCATTAACAGAATTATACAACTATTTTATCAGAAGTATTACATTTAAGTAATTTTTGAAATGTACTTATATTACACATATGCTTGGTCCAGTTATACAGATAGTTAACAGTAGGGCATTTATACCACTTGTATAGAGTTTAATTTTATGCAATATTATTAAATAAATGCAGTATTATATAATTGTTACTTGTGGTATTTGAACCCACAACCTCTGACTACTGTCTTATACTTGACTCCTAAAGATGGTTTGTACTACAGACTAATGCATGCATATTTGCTTTTACAGTTAGGATATGCATTCTCAATTTGATACAACTGTATAAAAAACAAAATGTTTGCTAGTATACACAAAATATTTTTACATAGGTCTGGATTTAAACTCTCACTCAAATGAACCTTCAGAACACAGTAAGGGTGCTTTATCCATCTTTGCCACATAAACAGCTTTGCAGCAGGGAACGTTTAAAGCTACAGTAATACTTCTTTTGTGCTGCATACATTCCATTTGCTTCCCTCAATCTCTCTATTCAATCATCATGATCCCGGCAATTAAACTCTATTTCAGCATTAACTGTGGAAAGAACAGAAAAGAACAGAAGAGCATTATGCATAACAGTTTTGCCTATATTTAGCTTTCCTTGTATTACAAATGCTTTCTTATTGTCATGCTTACACAACTGTGGGATAACAGCAGTTTGAAATTCAGCCAGCCACTGGTTGAGGGTATCCCTCTTGCACCTCTGTAGGTCATTGAAATTATGCCTACACTGTTCTCCAGTGCAACGGTATGCCAGCTGCACTGGATACATCCTGAGCCAAACTACTCCAAGCCTCAGAATTGTACTGAGAAACAGGAAAGTCCCCCTGCAGAAGCCTTTGGCTGTAGCTCTTTACCAGGAGTCTAATAAATATCCTGGAATCTTGAACACCCCACCTCTGTGCCCTAAACTGAGCACCTCCACCTCTAACTCCTGACATGTCTAACACATGAACTAGAGCAATGTCAACTAAAGACTTCCTGCCAGTTTTTATTATCACTCTTACTGGTAACGCCCAAACCTGAGCAATGATTTCAACATTCTTGTGGCAACAGGTGTAAGTGTAGGGCTGCCATATACATGGTCATGGATTCTTATACAGGATACTCCACACATTTGCTCGATGTTAACCAGAGATAAGCAGTGCCAAGCGGGTTGGAAATACATTTTTTTAAATTGGAAGGTTAATCTGACACGTGATTTTAGTCTGAGGGGGTGTTTGTTGTTGTCGCTTGTAAATGTATACTGAAAATTGGAGAGTAAATGTTATGTGAGTTAAGTTTGCAGACATGCACTGGGAGAATAAATGTCAAGATGTGACACATTTGTTTTTGA